>NC_043701.1:174596425-174669524 GCF_006229205.1 Suricata suricatta
GACAAAAGGGACACTGTCAACCTCCCTGGAGACCCGGGTCAGAGGGGTAGGACGGGACTGACCCTGGAGTCCCAGACACAGCTCCCACTGATGTCAGGACACAGCTCTACAAAACACTCTCAACAAGGAACTGCCCGATAAAAGCGAATTAATGGGTGTGGGTTGCGGAGCCAGATCTGTGCTGTGCCTGCTGGCTGTGCCATCTCGCACCAGTGCCTAACCTCTCTGGGCCTCATGTAACTCCTGGGAGGCGGAAAAAGACCATGCGTGTGGAGTCAGCATCAGGGAGTGCTCAAGAAAGGGGGGCTGCTGCGGTGAGGGTTAGAAGTCTACCCACTCCCGGGAGACTGATTTCCTCCTGACGGGCCTCTGGCATCCGTCTGGTCTCACTGCCCATGCTGGGTCGGCGTTGGGTCTGCAGAGAGAATTCTGAGCAGCTGGGAGTGTGGCCTGGTGCCCACCTGGCTCCGCTTGCCGGAGGCCCCCTTCCCAGTGCTCCCGGGATCCCTCCTGGCATGTCTGCTCAGTGCAGCCTGCACTCCCCAGCTCCTGCTCTTCTTGCCTCTGGAGAGCCTCACAATAGGGGGCCCCAAGAGTAGGGGGGTAGAGGGTAGCACGGTGAGACTCCCTGCAAAGCACCCTGACTCCCAGCCGGAGCCCTTCCCCGGTGCCAGGAGGCTAAGAGTCCTCTTGGCAAGATGCATCCCAACTCAGTGCTCCAGACAACCTCCACGTGTCCTTGAATGTCAGAACCACAGCCACTGGCACTCGTGGGCCCAGGTGATGGGTCCACCGGCTCAGGACTCAGGGGCCCGAGTCCACACGAGACCTGCCTTATTTCCCCCCAGAGCCCGGCCTCATACCAGCAGGCCAGTGGATCCCTTTGAATGATACCCCTCCTCACACCATCCCCTGCTCTCCCCACCCCGGACTCAGACACTGTGAAATACAAGGGCAAGAACAGAGCTTGCCCTACGAGCTCAATCTTGTTCCCCTGGAAAATGAACGGGGCCAGGTTTGGTTGCCAGAGTAACCATTCAAAATCCATTTATTTGAGGACATCAAGAATCCTGTTTATGCCCATTAATCTATGTTAATAGAGCCCTTGACTGTAGAGGGCTCTGGGGGGCTCCGATCTGAAGCGCTGTCCCCGCCACTGTCTCCCCAGCTAGTTGGGCTGTTACATCACCCGAACTGGGCTGGCAGGCAACAGGCTCCCCGGGGCCGAGCCGCCACCGGAATGTGCTAGGTGCTGGCTGAGCTACAGGAGGGCTCACGGGGCTTCCAGGAGAGGAGGGAGCCTGCTCCGGGAGAAAAGCATCACGAACTCCAGAGAACAGGACTCACGTACCCTGCGTGCCGGGCCCCCATTTGGAGTGTTGGGCTTCTCCTAGCTGTTGCCAAGGGCTCTGTTATGAGAACCAATAGCAGGGGGACAGGCCTACTGTGTGTCCCTGTCAGCATCCCCACCCAAGGTCCTGGCACCAGAGCAGGTGCTCAGAGCACAGTGACAGGTGAATGGAAAGGTCAATTGAATTTGGGATTCTAATTTTAGCCCTGGATGAGAAAAGTGGAACGGTGACTAAGAATTAGCCGTCAGACAGACCACACAGAAATTCACACCTTAGATCAATCAAGCGTGTGTCCCCTTCCCACTCGTGGTGCATCAAGGCCCCTGGAGTCTGAGGCTGAAATGCAGGTGTCTGTGCCCTGCTCAAGATCTATAGAATCAGGATCCTAGTGGGGTGGCGGTTAGGGGAGTATCAAGCCTCCTGGGTGCTAGGCCTGTGCATCAAAGCTCAGGAACCCCCTCTTCTTGCCAGTGAGAAGCCCAAGGGGCAGCAGGACCAAGGACCCTTTGCAAGGTAATGTCAGGCCTGCGATCCAGCTATGACAAATGATGCCGTTGCTGAAATGGGGGGCGGAGGTGATGCCAGACCTCAGTTTGTTGGGGAGGGGGTGGCAAGTAGACATAAGGCTCCAGGCTTTGCAGCAAGATGGACCCCAGCTGCACATGAGGGGACCTGGCATCCGGCAGCTCTTCTAGCCAGTGGAACAGAAGCAAGCCAGGCAGGCAGACTCAGCCCAGCAGGGTCTTTGGGGTGAGCACAGCGACTGGTCTGGGGTCCACAGCCACACGGTGACAGGCAGGCAATAGAGACAACAGTGGAGGGTGTAGTTCCCTTGGGGCCTGATTTGCCCTCCCAGCTCTGCCACCTACCACCTGCCACCTGGGTGCCTCTCTGAGCCTCAGAGTTCCTACTTCCTGGGTAGCTGTTGGGGGTCCTGAGACGCTGCAGGTTCCTCAGTTGCATTTGCCCTTCAGGACCTTCCTGGTTCCCTGCTGCCCACTCTCATCCCTCCCTGGTTCGGAACAGACAAGGGGGAGGAGGGCAAAACAGAAGCTCCCAGACCTAAGGGCTCCAGCCCCATCAGCTCCAGCCTGCCTGTGCATAGTGCAATGAAGTGTCAATGCACCCTCTTTCATTAATCACGTCTTTATCTGCCCACCAGGGCCAGTTAGACTGAAATTAGACTCCCATGGTGACCATGAAGAGTTAATAGCATTTCGGCTGCAATGTGAGCCAGCCCGAGCAGCATTTTGTGGGTAAATGATTGGTTCCTATTAAGTGTCCTGAAATGCTGAGGTGGCTCAGAGCCCCATTCCCACTCCGGAGGCTTCAGTGTGGCCCAGGACCAGGAGCACAGCCTTTGGGGACAGACCCAAGTTGGAACACAGCTCTATCCCTTGGTAGCTGAGGGACTATAGATCAGTTACTGAATTTCTCTGAAGCCCGCGCACCCCTCTGAAAAATGGAGCTGGAAATGTTAGCAGTCCCCTCAGGGAACAGTTTTGGAGATTAAATGCCATGTGTATACAAAGTGCTCACAGCCTGACAATAGATACACCCAGTAATTGAAAGCTACTGTTGTTACCCAAGGACTTCCATTCTGGGACCGCAGCCTAGGTATGGATCTAATAAGACGTGTAGATGTGTCGGATTACCATGGAGACCGTGTAATCCGATCCCTGGGGGCTGCTCAGTGGCTGTTTATTGAGTTAAAAGAAACAGGCATCTAATTTTAGCCCAAAGAAAAGTTGAAAGGCAGCTTGAATAGTGGGCTTTGACTAGACTGTATGGTGGTTCTGCTGTCGTTCTCCGGCATGCCATAATGGCTTTCCTTAAAGGGAAGAAGGCATTCACACAGTGATGGGAGCCGTTCTCGTTTTTCCTGGGACCTTCACTAGCCCCACCTCCAGTACAAGCCCCGCCCCCCCGACGGGTCGGAGGTGGGGCGGGGGAGCCGGCCACAGCCAGGCGGCGCTAAGTGGCAGCGCAGAGATCTGCCTGCTTCCAAAGAACCGAGCAGCCTGTACCCAAAGTTGGGGAGAAAACTCCACAACAGTTAACACAGCACCGGCTCTCACACTTCAGTCTCACCAGGTGGCAGGGGGCGCATACACCCCTCCAAGTCGGTGCCCCCTCGGGTGCCCTGCAACATCACCCCTCCAAGTCGGTGCCCCCTCGGGTGCCACCGTGCCAGAAGCAGATGCATGGACAGGGCAGTGTTGGAGAGGCGATGGCCGGGCCGGGGGGCGGCGGGGTGGGGAGGGCGACCTGTATTTATCTCCAGCTGGCTCCCAGGGACCACAGTGTAGCAGGAGTCCCTCTGGACCCAGACAGCCCTGTTTGGAACCCAGGACTGAACCTCACGAATGAGGCGGCTAACAAGGGCACCTGCCTCACAGGGCGGAGTGAGGACACAGGACACAGAGTGACAATGCCTGGCACAGTGCTTGGAAAAAAGAAGGCTCACCCCGTGGGGCTGTCCTTCCTAAATGTTCTCACTTAGAGACAGAAACTGAGGCCTACGGTTCTCTGTCTTGCTCAAGGGGCTTCTTCCAGATATCACAGGATGAGTAAAGAGGGGGCTGCCCTCACCCCTGCCCACCCCCAAATGTTAGATTCTACTGTGTCCCCCAAAGGTGCCCAAGGGCCACCCCTCCCTCCATACTGACCTGGCTCCCACTCTCCCAGAAGGTCACTGGCTCCCTAGAAGCCCCAGAGCCCCAGTGCTGAGGACCAGGGCCCCGGGCTGTTGGGTCCTCCCCACCAGCTCCCATGGGGCCAGAAATACACTTACTGCTGCCTGGAGATTGGAAATGCGTTTTTCACTCTGCCGGGCACCAGGGAAATGGAATTCACCAACAGCCAGAGGAGAGAAGCAGCCGGAAGTGTTTTGCAGTTTGTTAAGGCATGGTGACCTGGGCTTCGAGAGGCATTCCAGCAGCCTGCGGGGGCATCGCTCACGTGACCAGAGGCCTGGCTGCGCCTGACCAAGGGCTGGGGTAAGCAGACACCCCGATTTCTCCGCAGGGAGCAGTCAATGTTGGGGGCTCCCAGGGACCCCACACACACCTGGTTGCTCCATTCTGGATCCACCATGACGAGACCCTTTTCTTTCCAGAGGAGGAAAAAAATCGTCATTTCTATATTTTAAATGTGTTCATTTTTCTGCCCGCCACCTTGTTTCAGAAAAGCTCCAAAGTAGGTAACAAAGTCCCCACTCTGGGGAAGGGATCCCACCCAAGAGATCTTCTGGGGGTCTTAGCCAGGGCACTCGGGCTGCAAGCAACAGTCACTGACCATCACCCTGTAAGGCAGAGGTAAGGCCACGGTGGGCAAAGGGACAGTGGTCAGCGGGTGGAAACAGTGCTGAGAGCCAGGCTGTGGAGCCCCCACACCGGCAGGGCGAGGGACCTCAGTGGCAGGCACTGCACCCAGTCCCTGCTGTGTTTGTTCTGGGGGAGGGCTGACTCCTGCCCTTTCCAGACTTCAGATTGCCCCCTACGCCATCCCAGCTCCCAGGAAGAAAACCTGGGTAACTCAGGTTACCTGCCCACCTGGCACTAAGGGAGGTGGGACAGCTCCCCCAGGTGTGCCCCCGAGACTGTACGGAATGGGAGGAGTAACCCCCCAAACGAGCCATGTGAAGAAGAGAAATGGACCATCAGAAGACCCAAACAAAGTTGTTCACCACCACGGGCAATTTTTTGTTTTACAGATGAAGAGACTAGAGGTCAGTGTGGTTCTGTGACTTGCCTGGAGCCCAAATTCCCAGTTTGATCCAGATTCTAAGCTGAGCTCTCCCTGCAACAGGGTTGTCTCCCCTTAGTGTGTTTGACCGTGGCTTAGATGCCTCTCCTTCCCAACAGCAAGCAATAATTAGCCACTCGATTGTGATTCCGGTTGTGCTGGCAGAGAAGTCACTTTAACTTGGGGGGCGGGGGCGTCTCTGGCTCTGCTGAGAGAGCAGACTCTTGACAGATTTGTTGGGACCTCTTCTTCCGTGTGGGGCGCTCAGAGGGGGCTCTTTCTGCAGGCGGAGTAGCCACCTGGAGCCTGGCAGGCACCGCCTAGCAGAGAATGCTGCTGATACTAGACAGCCCGCGGGCAGAGGGCTCAGCACCAATGCCAGGAGGCTGAGTTCGCGCCCCGCGGACACTGTACTCTGCCATCCAGACAGCTGAGCCACGGAAGGCAATGGAAACAAATGATCACTTCCTAGGCACCTGCCCTTCCCAGGCTGTGTTCTGATTACATCTTGCAGCTCTTACATCGACCTGACAGTGTGCATCGTTAAGGACTAGCTACTATGTCGCCGGCGGGTGACCTTGGACAGGTCAGGTCACATCTGTGGGCTCCAGCTTTGTCACTGGAAAACGAGCATCAACGAGACAGTGGACAGAGGGCCTCGCACACAGTGCCAGACACACAGCCAACACTCGGTGATAGAACAAGGGAGAGTAACTGTAGTGGTGGGTGTTATTCTCACTGAAGGATGAGAAGCACCTGAGCCAGGGAAAAGAAAGCTTGGCCACTCTGGCTTCACAGCAGGAGAAACCGAGGCTCGGAGAGCACAGAGACACACAGCTCACATGCCAGGAGCTAGCGGACCCAACGCATCTTTGAGTCTGAAGTGTATGTCCCTCCAACTGCACCACGGAGATCCTGGTCTACGTCCAGCTCTGCCCCTTGCTCCCCTGGCCTGAGTCTCAAGGCCAACTCTCCAACCCCACCGTGTCTCCAGGCCACGATGACTCACACTTCACACTGTGGCCTTGGATTAGCTTGATTCCAAGTCTTGGGAACTGGAAGGTGGGTGGGGGGGGGCAACCCAGGTAGATCCTGGCTATCCTTGGAAAGCCTGAGAGCAGAGAGTGCAAGCAACCCCGGAGAGAGGGGCCCCCTCAGTGCCCAGGGAAGAGACCTCCCAGCCACAGGAGACCCAAGTGCCAAGGACTTCAACTGCCCCCTCTTTCAAAGCTTCCTCTGATGGGTTGATGGGTTGAGATGTCATTTTCCCTAAAACGAGGCTGGTAATACCAATGTCCATCCAATTCTCCAGTCCCTGACTGGAACGCCAAAAATGTGCTGTCAACACCAGCAGGAAGACAGTACAAATAAAACAGCGTGTTAGGCTCAGACTCCCAGATTTAAAGATAAACATTTAAGTCATCTCAACAAAGATTTTTGTTAAAGTAGAGCTTGGCAATCAGGCATCAGGCCCAACAGCCACGTGCACATAGGAATGATTGCGCTCCCTGTCCGGCTTCTGAAAGAGGAATTAGAAGCCCAGATTCCTTGAGGACTGTTATTTCACACCCCTTTCTTTATAACCCTGAGAAATCCATGGAATTTCTCAAAAACTCTCTTTGGGCAACAGTTTTAGATTTATGGCAGAGTTGCAAAGATCATACAGAGGTTTCTAGAAATCCTTCCCCCAGCATCCCTGAGTGTTAAAACCTAACATTTGGTACATTTATCAAAACAAGGAAATCATCATTGCTATGCTATTAACTAAACCACGGAGTTTACTTGGATTTCTCCAGCTTTTCCACAAATATTTTTTCTCAATCCCAGGATCCCACACTGCACTTAGTGACCAGGTCTCCATAGTCACCTGAATCTGTGACAGATTTGGGGGTTTCCTCATTTTTCATGACCTTGACACATTTGACGAGGGAGCAGCCAGGTGTCGGATTTGTCGACCGTTTTCTCGTGTGCAGGCTGAGGTTATGGATCTTGTTGAAAGCACCACAGAGATGAAGTATCCTTCTCGGTGCATCCTATCAGGGGGTACGGGATAGCAGGTGACACGTGAACAAATACCCGGGGGAGCATAAAGTACTCAAGCAATATTCCAAGAGGTGTTCTCAGGCGAAGGGACACGGCAGCCCCTAAGAGAGACCATGCAGCTGAAAAACACTGCCTGACATCTCTCACTTCCCAAGAGCTCCATTGGGCTTCATGTCAACGGACAGCGCTGCCTGAGTGAACAGGCCTTTCCTGGGGCTCCTCCCGCCTCCGGATGCCCCCTGGAAAATGCAGGAAATGGTGGAAGTGGGACTCAAGTACCCAATCCAGCTAAGGCCTCACTCACCCTGTCATCACCAGGGGAGAGCCATGGGCTGGCCTTGAGCTGGAAGACTCTGTGCCTACAGGGGATTCCGGGCTTCACTACTAGCTTTTGAGGCTGCTTCATGAGGAAAGTCTCTTGTAGGAGACACTCAGGGCATTTTTCTGCCCACAGCACACCTCATGATTTTCTCCTGCTCTGCTTCTCTCTCGCCACTAGCCCTTCTCAGCCAGGGTTTCTGGAAGGAATTAATCCCTTATGCCCTATAAAGGCATCCATTATATGGAACTTCTCTGTGTGCATCTAGGAGCCATGTACCAACCTCGGGGAAAGTGGGGAAAAAGCTGTTCACACCACTTTCTCTAGGGCTTCTGTCAGGAATCTCAGGGGAGAAGGTTCTCTCCTAAGGTTATGCGGACATGGTTGAACACTCCCGCTAGGGAGACAGGATTAGTGGGTCAGCACTGGGACAGTGCTTACCTCCACTGGAGGCTATCAGGAGGATCAGGTAATGAGACAAAAGCATCCTGGCAGAGAAAGGCTCAAATCTGCCACTACTATGCAACTTTGGACAAGGTTTTAAATCTCTGACATCTTGACCATCTCATAATAGTTATCTATTGCTGTGTAACAAACTACTCCAAAATGTAGTGACTCAAAACACCATGTGTATATTATCTCAGTTTCCTTGGCTCAGAAATCTGGGCACAGCGTGGCTAACTAAGTTCTTTGCCTCAGCAGCTCTGACAAGGCCATGATCAAGGTGTCGGCCAGCACAAAAACCATCGTAGTTTAAACCAGTAAGGCGGACGTCAGTCTTTCGTAATCTAATTACAGAAGTGACACCCATCACTTTTGCTGTACTGATTAGAAGTCATTAGGCCCAGCTCACACTCAAGGGTGAATGAATGCCAGGAGGCGGGGATCGCCGAGGACCATGTTAGAAGCTGCCTACACGTCTGTAGCGTGGCACTAATAATTGCCTTACTCAAATGCTTTGCATAAAGCACCTGTCACACAGGCAGACGGCCAGTAAATTGCAGCCACTATAGAGTAGGTGCTCAGTTCACATCTATTTCCTTTCCCTCTCTTACGCTCTTTGAGCCATCTTTTTTCATTGACGGAGGATGTGTTTACCAAGCACTACCTCAAAAACATGGCCCTGTTTTTGTGAAGGGTGAAACTAGTCCTACCCGAGAGAGACCTTTTCCCAGCCAGGGACTTGGTTTTCTTGGGCCTGTATTCAGGCAGTTCAAGTCCTTTTCAGCTTTATCGCTCCCTGGCTATTCCAGCCAGGGGTGTGCCAAAGCAAACAAGAGGACATCAGTTCATTCTGAAGGAGAGGTGGTAAGAGTCGGTTTTTGTGTAGGTGTGTGGAAAACAAAGCTGATGTCGAATCAGAGGTTGTTTTTGGCATCTCCCAGAGGCTCCTAAGTAGCAGCAGTCATCGCCCGGTGCAAGAGATTCAAGCAAACCAATAGATGCCAACAGCCGTCTTCCCTTCCATTTTCCTAACAGAGAACAGGGCTCAGTTCTAGTACATGCTCCTCCTGAGGCCAGTGGGAAGGGGAGCGCAACCGCAGCCCCAAGAGGTGAGATTTAAGTCAACCACGGTGGTCCCAATCTCTTTCCCAGATATTAGGTGGGGTATGTTTATGTATCCCAACTTCCCTAGTGAAAAGTGAGGGGCCCAGGCAGGTGGGCTCGTGAACAAGTTTCTTTGCTCTTTAAAAAAAAAAAAAAGCTGGGAAACCAGGTCTTCTCACGTGGTTGGCTTCATGCCTGACAACTGTAGGAGCCAAGACCCCGCGGGAAGCGATTCCAGCATGAAGTGAACGCATCGAGGCTGGCAGGTCAGAAAGCTGGAAGGAACCCGGGTCCTTGATGTCCGTGGGCTGCTGCATTTATTGATCTTGGAACTGCCCAATCTTGCGACTTCTGTGAGATAATTCATCTCCTTTAATGTTCAAGCCAGTGGTCTCTGAAGTAAACAAGAGGATCCACAGAGGTGCAGGAAGAAATCAGGACCCATCATGTTAAGAGTAAAGAAGACAGGCACCTGGGTGGCTCAGGCAGTTGCACCTCCGACTTCAGCTCAGGTCATGATCTCACGGCTCGTGGGTTTGAGCCCCGCGTTGGGCTCTGTGCTGACAGCTCGGAGCCTGGAGCCTGCTTCCGATTCTGTGTCTCCCTCTCTCTCTCTGCCCCTTCCCTGCTTGAGCTCTGTCTCCTCTCTCAAAAACACATAAACATTTTTGAAAGAGTAAAAAGAAAAAGCTTTTTTCTTCATTCACACAGTGCGCATGTAAGTGGTCAGGAAGCACGCAGGAAACGCGAGGTGCTTCGAGAAGCAGTTCGAGCTCCGCAAAGCACAGCCACGGACAAGGCGCCACCGCCCTGCAGAATGCTGTGTAGTTGGTGTGCCCCCACGGAGACTTGACCTTACGTAAGAGCGCCCTTACACTATTTTATTCCCACCAGTGTCTGTTCATAATATGGAACGTAAAAGGTGTTCACACACACACACACACACACACACACACACACACTTTATCTGACCCTTCAAGGTGAAGATAACATTCTAACACTGAGTAAGAAAGCTGTTTTTTCCCAAAGAATTCATGTTAAAATCTTTTTCAAAATGGTTAGACGTGCTTCAACTTTACCAAAATGTGTTACCAAACATTGTCACCTATAAGCTCTCATATAACTGCACACTGGAAGCTTGGGATATGAAATCCAAACAGGTGTTTCAGTAGGTTTTGAACCCAATTTCTTTTTTTTTACATACCAACAATCAAAATGCCACACTTGCAATTGAGCAAGAATGAGTTACCGACAGTGTGAAAGATGGAATTTTATTACAAAGATTTCAACAAACACGTTTTAAGACTAGTAGATGGAATTGAAAATGAGCACTGTTTTTCAGTAAGCAGTCATGTGGATCTGCAGATCTTAATCAAGTGGCTTTTTTAGCTACAATAGCCATTAAAACCCAGCACTGAAATAAACTTACCTTAGAACCAGAAATTATTTATCACAAAATGTTAAAACTAGAAGTTTGAAAAATGAAGCAGTTTTAATCATATAGCTCTAAAAGAAAAAAAAATTTTAGAAAGAGCCAAAGGTATTTTTTTTTACAATACACACAAAAGGTATTTTAAAACATTTTCACCTTCTTCCTATTTTTTTTGCCTTATGTCTTAGTATAGTACATGAACATTAATTTAAAAATATACAAGTATATATACACATGCTGGGTGTGGTGTCTATGTGCACAGAGGTTACTGGATTGGACAGCGATGTTTCATGCTCACATCCTCAGAGCAAACTTCTCCAATCCCCCCCAATACTAACTATCTTGTCTTCAAGGTGTTATAACCTACTCTTTAAAAATTTTTTTAGTCCAACTGGGATTTCTTTTGGTGAATGGTATGCTGCGAATAAATTTTCTCTAGTTCAACCAGCACCTTTCATTGAATAATCCATCATGGTCAGGATGATTTCAAAAAGCCACCTTTAGTGTACTCTAAATTCTTACAAGCACTGGAGTCTATTTTTCAAACTCTTTTCCATTGACATTGTCTATTTTTATATGAGGGTAAAAATTTAATTGCACTTAAAAACATTTTTTTTTGGTAGAGCAAGTTCCCTTTTTTCTCCCCGTTCAATGAAGACCCTATTATCATCTGTTTATACTTGCATGTGAATTTTTAATTTGTATTAAAAATAAATACTCTTTGGCATCTGGATTGGCTTTGCACAGAATATACATGTTAACTCAAGAACGGATAGATTTACAACAGTCAACACATCCATCTACCGAGTGCTTATCAGCCTGTGCTCCCCTCTGCTTCCACTCCACCCCCAAGAAACTATGATCTTAGATGTTAATCTTTCTTTAGTTTTACTACTCATGAATCCCTAAACAATGTACCTAGTTTTTCTAGTTTCTTAACTTTATATAAAGGTACCCAGGCTACTGTATTATTCTAACTCAACCTGATTCCTGAGACTGACCGATGACGTGCATGCATACACTTATCCGTTATAGTGTGGACGGGCATTGGCTCTCTTCTGCCTTCTCTTTAACCATGAACAATGCTGTTGTGACCATTCCCGTATGCTTCCTGGCTGTATACACCCGCACGCGAGTTTGAGTGTAAATCCTGGCCTGGAAGATGCACCTGTGTTCGACTACACTAGATAATACTGTTTTCTGAAGTGCTAGGACTGGCTTACACACCAACAGCAGCCCACGGAAAAGATCCTATTGTCATCATGTCTCCAATCATTGGTATTTTAATTTTTCAGACACTGCCAATTTGGTGGCCAAATGGTATTTATGGGTGCATTTCCTGCCAACTAATGAAGTTAGTTGGTTTTTAGGTTTATGGGCCAGTTCTGTTCCTTCTGTGAAATGCTGCTTGCATTGTTGCTTATTTCTCTATTTGTTAGTGATTTTCACTCAGGTGCTCTTTAACAAGTGTTATATATTGTGATTATCTGCTTCTTTTTCCACTTTGGGCCTGTTTTTGCTCTCTGGAATGTCCAGTAGACAAAAGTACTATCAATGTAGCCAAATTATTCATCTTTCAATGGTTTGCACTTCCTCTTTGGTTTACAAAATGCTGCCCTTGCCCAAAGTCATAAAAATATCCTAGTTTTTTTTTAAGTTTATTTTTGAGAGAGACAAAGAGAGAGCAAGCGGGGAAATGCCGAGAGAGAGAGAATCCCAAACAGGCTCCGCACTATCAGTGCAGATCCCAATGTGGGGCTGTAACTTACAAACTGGGAGATTCCACTGAGCCGAAACCAAGAGTTGGGATGTTTAACCAACTGAGCCACGCAGGTGCCCCATAAAAATACCCTCCTATATTTATTGTCTTCTAAAAGTTTGATACTTTTAACTTTCTTAAGTGAATCTTGAATGTACCTGGGATTGCTTTTTGCAGCTGATGCAAGGCAGAGAGGTCCAATTCACTTTTCTTCCTTTGTGCAAAATTACTGAAGCACCGTTTATTAAATAATCCATCCTGCTCCCCAGTGGTCTGCAATGACTCCCCTTTTAAAAATTAAGTGTCCCGGACTAAGTGGGTCACTTTCTGAGCTCCTCCTTGTCTGTTCCCCGACTTGTGATCTCTGTACCAATCTATATTGTTTTATTGACTACATTTTATGTAAGTTTTTTTGCTGTTGTTTCTTCAGATATCTGAGTAAGTGGCTTCTGGTTTTGTTTTTCATTTTTGAGTAAGTTTTTAAATCTGGTAGTGCGAGTTCCCGTCATGCTTGATGGTTTTTTAAATAATGTCTTGAATATCGTTGGCCCTTTGCTCTTCCATTTACGTTTTGGGATCAACTTGCAAGTATCACAGTGAAAACCATTGGGACTTTTTGTTGGAAGGACATCAATTTACTAATCAATGTGGACAAAGAGCTGAGACCTAAATGATCTTCTTAGCCATCAGTCTTTCTCATTTATTTAGGTCAATCAAGGTGTTAGGGTTTTTTTCCATCATTGTTTTCTCATTAAAAGGCTTATATAGTTCTTAAGATTTATTCTTCTATACTTTATATACTGTTTTGTTCCTATTGTAATTTTTCTTGATTAAATTTAAAATCTTAAGATGTAATAGTTTGTAGCTTGATGCATGGAAATGTAATGGACATTCGCACGTTGACCTTGTTCCAGTGAACGTGATAAACTCTTTAAGTCTTCTGATCTGCCTTGCAGACTCTATAGATTTTCACAGACAATCTGATCATATGTTAATCTGTTAACACACGAGTTACACTGATTGATCTTCTAATACTAACCAATGGGCTTCCTCAGATAAATCCACTGTGGTTGCAAATACAACTTAGATTTAATTTGCAAAAAAAATGCTTATTTTCTTATTGGAAGGTGCCAGGTGATTTTACATTATCTCCATCGGGTCTAATTTATTAGTTGTGCTGTTTAAATCTTCTATGCCCTTCATCATCATGATTTTGTCTTCTCAATGATCTCTTAATTAATTAGACAGGTATGCTTAAAACACCTATTATATTGGTAGATTAATCTACTTCTCTTTGTAGTTGGGGACATTTTTAAAAATACATATTTTGAGGCCTATGATTAGTCACTTAGGGACATAATCAAGTTTAAAACTATTATTTCCTGTGGACCGGGCCAGTTAAGCCTACTGCTCTATGCAGAGGCTCTCTATCATGAGTTAATTTGGTGGGGGGGGGGGGGGGGGGGGGGAATGGGCTTAATATAAGGACACCGAGGTTCACAAGAACCTCACCCAGAACACACAACTCCGTTAAGCTGAGACAAACATTTGCTCTCAGATTATGTATAGGACATTCCTTCTGTCAAATCGTGTTCTTTGAAATTCAAAATGTCCTGGAATTCGAAGATTATGAAAGACACATGCCAACAGAGGATAAACACACACACAGACACGTACACAAAGAACTGACTCAGAGAGAAGTTTTATACTCAGTAAAAAAAACAAAATCTGCTGTAAGAGAAGAGAGAGGATTTAAATAACTCCCTACCTGGCTGGAAAAAAAAGAAAAAGCTGAAGGAGGAGACTGTCAGGGGATTTAAACGCAGAGAAGAAGAGAAGCGAGTCCGGAATGCTGCTGGGTGCGGCAATCAGAGTCCCCACCACTGTCACACGGCTTAGGTTTTAAAAAAGAGGACGAAAGCGGAAACCCAGCATTCTGAGCACACTGTTCGGAAGGATACTTGCAAAGAGAAAGTGAGAGGAACTAAAACCCCTAGCAGGTAATACTAATTTCATAGCAAGAAAACACAGGGGGGTCATGTTTTTAAAGCGTGGTGTCATCAGTGCAAACCACCAATGAGGCAGAAAGTTCCGATTAAAGGTCTACGAGGCGCCGGTGTTTAGAGAAGAAAACGACACGTGTGTACACAGGTGCAGCTCCTTCATACGTGTGCAGACTATGCGCTAAATGTATGTAGTCAAGTACACACCCATTTCCTCTATCGCTAGTCCGAGGTCACGATGGACACTCCCCATGCCAGCGGACTGATTCCCTGGGACAGAACAGACCCCTGCTGAGTGTGCTTTCCCCTCGGGAGCGCATGGTGAATACACCGTAAGCAAAATCCTACGTTCTGTGCCCGAACAAAGTTCCAGTGAACCAAGCAGCAACATAACAGCTGAGGACATCTGTACAAGATTTATTTAATTAACCACAATGTCTTAGAGGAATGGTAATACACCCTAATACAGAGGAGTGATCCATCCAGAGTTAAAGGTCAGAGCCAAAGTCAGTGGCTTAAATCCCCAATCAATAAGAATTTCATTCACCATTTTGTTATTCTTAGATTAACAGAAGAGCTGACGTACAGAACACCCTGCGCTGAGCTCCACCAGGCTTTCCAACAAATACGCACCACCAGGCACCAGACCACTGCCTCTTCCTGGCGCTGGCCGTGCCGGTGGGTGGCAAGAGCCTCCTGTCTGCCTCTGACCTCCCGTCCTCTTTCCAGCCACCGTTCCCCACAACTTCACATCTGAATCATTTGTCCTGAAACGCATGGCTGTAATATCGACAAACAGGGCTGATGAGAGCAATTAAATTGCCATCTGTTTAACAAAACACAACTTCTAAGAGAATATCGACAGTCCTATTGCATTTAGTACATCGTCACCATGTTGAAATGACATGTGAGAATCAATACAAAATATTTTTTTCAAATCACAAAATTTACCCCAGAGCCACTCTATATAATTTCGTAGAATTATAAGCCATTAACATTTTTCGAAACAATGCAGTCCAACCAGAAATGAAGAGAAATTTCCGCCCAGCAGGGATACAGAGTGTACTGAGGTCAAGAACGTGCCTCTGAATGACGATTCTACTTCTCCCACAGCCACACCACCGACATCGGCAGAAACAGTGTACGGACTTGTGCCACTGGGCTCTGGAAAGAAGTTCAAAATAGGGTCCTGACCAGGGGAGGAGGGAAAGTGTCAGTGACCTGGTTAATCGACAGTGGGGACAAAACAGGAATCACTACCCTTGAAAAAGAACAGGGGTCCTGCCATTGATTCTGGTGGCCAGAAACTGGGGCAAACAGCAACAAGGTAGAGAAAGTAACAAGCGAGCCATTACTCCAAGAACTCCTATAACTTCTATTTTAACTTCTGATAAACATGAACTTCATTGCGAGCTTATTGCAAACTGCAATCATAACCAAAAAGGTCCTATAAACCTCTCCAAGGTGTCACTCAAGGGATTCACATTCTGATCTTGAATTTTAAAGTCCTCTTAAGAGCCCTAGATCTGGAGTAAAGTAAACATAATACTCTGAAGCACAATGAGACACTATTAAAAAAATCAACTCAAAACATCCAAACTGACTGGAGACCTAATGCAGCTTTTTAAATTTTTTTTAAGATCTCAGATTAGTGTATATTCATAAAACAAGGTTCAGTTAATAGCTGCTTATTAAACAACTGAATTTTAGCTCAACGGCAAATGCCTCTATAATTATCATCGAAATAATTAACTGCCATAAAACGAAGAAAACAGAAGAAAATGTAGCTGGTCTTGATAAGGAAGGACAAAACCTGGAAGGGCCACTCTGGAGACTAAACAGGCTTATGGAGACACGAGGACACACGTCCTCCTGCTCATTCTGCAACTGCAGCCCGCATCTGCCGGACCACCATCACCTCTGCGGGACCGTGCACACGGACCACCACTCTGAAGTTCTCCTTTCGTGCCAAAAAACTTTCCAATCCCTTGTTCGGTCAGTACAGAATAGTGCGAGGTGATGCGTGTGCAAACTCTTCCTGAGGAATTCACGTGTGCAAATTTGCAGCCCGAAAGAAAGCGTGGCGTTTGCAGTGAGGGGAGTGGCAGCTCCTTGGGGGCTGTCGCACTGGAGATGCACACGCAGCACGCACGGCCCTGGGCCCCTGCCCCCCCACCCCCCAAATCTTCCTCACCGGTCAGTATTCACCCCATGCCTCAAAGCTGTAAAAGGGACGGGGGAAAAAAGTAATTTTCCCACAGAATTGACTAATGCACAACCCCTGCCTCCAGGTCTGTGCTGCTTCTAGCTCCGCCCAGGAACTGTTCGGAGTCACTACGCCAGGTTTTGCTTCCTGCTCCCTGGAAAACAAGCAGATCCTGTCGGGTTAGGGTTAGGGCGCAGTGGTGACACCAGGGAACAGCAGAGGACACTGACACTGAAGCATAAGGCCAACTTTTAAAGTAAGTACCATCTCTCAAGACAATTATCATTTACGTCGACCGGTCACTATCTTGGGGTGACCCCACTGGCTTTCTTTGGGAGAGTCTGGTCCCAGGCTGGGCACGCACGCCGGCCACGTTTGCCGAATCAACCACGTGCTGGCTAATGAGACAATCCATGTACAGGTTTCTGTCCTCGATGCTTCGGGCCCCACAAAAGCCAGGATTCAACTGGGGTGGAGAAACTATATACTGTACTGGCAAGAAGAATACAAGTAAACGTGAGAAAACACTTCCTGGTAAACGGTGTTTCATCAATATACAAAACGGAGGGCAAATCTTTTGTCTCAGGTTGCAAACGGGGAATTTTGTTAAGAAACCCAATTACATAAGCAAGGTCGATTTCTAGTCAAAATGAAGAGACCGTCTTTCATACTGCAGTGTACCTCAAGGGGCCAAGAGGAGTTAACAACCCAGTCACGCGCACTGGGAGAGCGTGTGTGTTCTTTGCACAGCGCCTTCCACGTGGCCTCGCGGTACCCGGCGCTGGCCCACAGCTCGCTGCAGCCGCTGTGCAAACGTCTAGAGAAGCTGAACTTTGCACATTTTGTCTGCTTTCTGTTAACACATACATAAGACTAAAAAGAAGACACTATAAAATGTTTCTCCATTAACTTAATAATGCAAAAGCATCCAGAGATTTTAATGCCAATTCACATCATAATACAATGCTTTTACAGAGAAAGTTCCCCCGTGGGCCAAAGAAACACTCTCCCAGGAAAAGCATTTGGGCACATTATTAGGATAATGAAGAATTCATCCACATTTAAAGAAACATCCCAATTTTATTCCTTTCAGAAATATTCCGAAAACCGCTCAGGAGAGACTTTAGTTGCAGGTGTTATTTGTAAGCCTGCAGCAAGCACTCCACTGAGAAAGAAAAGTCTGGACTCAGTGATAGAACGGGACTCTTCCCTGACACCAGAATGCTCCTGGGGCAGCAAGTCAAACTGCAGAGGGCACAGGGAGAGCCCACACACATTCTTGCAGGCATTCAGTGCTGATTAGTAAGACCCAAGATGCTCACAGAGTTAAATGAGTCCAATTCAAGGTCCTCCACAAAATCCAACTCTAGTTGGTAAGGACTTAAAAAATAAATCTGACAACCTTTACGTTTACTTCTCCAGATAGTAATTTTACAGACAGAGGACTTGTGTCAGATGACCCACTTGCTCCTACTACCTCACTTCTAACTCCCCCACTCAGCCTGCTCCCCAAGAAAGGGCTGAGCGAACTGGCAGAGACCACGAAGAACCCGACCATCAGAAGTGTGGCAGTGTCCCTGATACATCTGGTTTTCCCCCAGGTTCTCTGAAGAGGTAACCGTTAGCGTCACACAGCTGAACAAAGTCCAGCAAATACTCAGTTGAGATTTAAGCAAAATTGAGAAGAAAAATATTTTCACCTGCCACATCTATTTTTCTTTGCCTTCCAAAAACGACTAGAATAAGCTTTAGAGTCTTTTATAAGAACCTAAATAGCACTGGGGGTGTAGGGGAAAAACCAAAATACAGTTGTATCACAGCAGGGACGAGGCTGCACAACAGCAGTGCTAGTTCGTCTCCATCATTCCCGAATGCAATGCTACAAGAGATGCAGACTGCAGACTTTTTAAAAGTACCTTCTCACCCACTTAAAACGAACCGGGTCAGGCACCGCTGATTACATTCAGATGTGATAACCGCATCTGCTTCCCAGAGTGGCACAGCAAGTGGCTGTCACCGTCTGGTAAGTCTCCACACTGCTCTGAAGGGAGCTTCGGTGCTGGAGGACGCCCACCCTACACGAGCGTCGCGCCACCCCCACAGCGGCTGGGGAGGTCACGGGGAGTGACGGAGGGAATGGATATGTTCTGGAAGAGCTGGTCCCCAACATGAGCACGAATATGCCACAGGCGAGGCGGGGGGAATCTGACCAATGAGCAGCACATTTCTATCTCCCACGTCCTCATCAGTCTCCTGCTATCAAGTCACACCTGACACCGCGGCGGGCTAGTCTGCAACCCCACAAGCTTTTTCAGGAAGCATCTGGGAGGTGAACAACTGGTCACGGAGTTGCAAAGTGCACAAAGCTCAAGGCACAGGGTAGAAAACCATTGTGAACTGGGGAGGGGAGATGTTATGGCAGAAGCAGAGTTAGCATTTCCCTTGAACAAGACTTTCTAACGCTAAACAAAGACCAACTCTTTTAAACGGGGTTTGTTTTGGGTTATGGGTAAAAAACACTGTATTGTAATGATCTGCTCCATTTTAAAGCAAAAGAGATCTCGGTATGTGAAAGCCAATGTGCTGAAGTGCCACATCCACAAACGAACAAAACAAGTGCTTTAAAAGAAAAAAAAAAGATTCTTCTGCTCTTAGAATTCTGGAGGAAGCTGTGATGGTCGCTGCTGGATTTCCCTCCACAGTGGTCACTTCCCAAGACGCCTGTTCCTCACGGAATCTGTAGATAAACTCATGAAAAGATTGTCCCGTTTCAAAATCATCCCCGTCTAGCAGCAACTGACTGTTTTTTGTTTTTGTTAGTTATTTGTTTTTTAAAATTACAAACCAAAGTAAGAAGTCCAACATCCTCTTCCAAGAACAACTGTGGCAGAGCTCCTGAGTGGCTGCAGGCCCCCCGCTGTGCTCCCGATATAGTCTCTGCGGCTCCAGTGTGTCCTCTTCCCGGGAGGGAAAGTACATTCAACACATTCACTATCTGTACCCTCTGGAACTTGCGCATGCTGATGAGCTGTCTGAAAAAACAACATTGCAACAGGAAACAGTATGAAGAGCACACAGCATTTGATAATGGTAAGAATCCGTTTAGTATATATTTCTCACCCCTCTCCCGGTCCCTCAAGAGGAGATTAAAAAAATAAAAATAAAAAAAGTGAGCCAAGTGAAAGGCGGCCCCACCGTCAGAAAGGAGGCCGGGTCACTACCGCACTCTAGCAGACACTGCCGAGTCCGAGGCTCCTGACAGCTGCTCGAGAACCACCGCCCCCAACGGGACGTCGGGGCCGGCACAGCTTGCAGCTTGCAGAACAGCGGGACCCTGATCACAGGGAGAGCCTCGTGAGACCCCATCCAGAGCACCACGGACACCATGACGGCCACCGCGCAGTCAGCACCAGCCGCTGCCTTACGTAACGGAACCTTCAGAAATGGTAAGGAACCTCATTACTTACTATAAGCCAACTCATCCCCAGCTCTTTTCCGGGACTGGTCACCTCTGGAGATAAGAAAAGAAGAGGGAATCAACCAGAATACAGGACATCTTCAACACATCAAAATGGGAGAAATGAATCGACATAACCGGTAATATGAGGAAAGCAAGCATTTCAATTCTAACAAACTTATCTCAAAACAGACATTCAGCTTCGAAACAGCAGTACAGTCATTTAGAACCTGAATATTCTTAGCTAAAAGGTGTTGTCTTTTAAATATAAAAAGCTATTAAAGGAAGGAAGGATTATCTAGAAAAAAGGCTCACACTGGGTTCTAAACCAAAAATGTGTCTTGAAGATAAACCTGGGCTCTGCTACCCACACCCCTAGCAACCTCCATATACTAGGGCACATTTCACAAATGAAACCTAGGATAATTCAAAGTCTTCCCCCCAAAAAAGCCTTATTATAAAAATGAAAACTGCTTACGGCTTTTGAGAAATCTCAGAATGTTCGTGTACACGAATCCCCTTCTGCAAGTGGAAGAACATGAGCCTTCATGCATATCACCCAGTTCCATCCTAGACACTGAGAGAAGGTTCTAGCTCGATTTTATAGAGAAGAAATTCTGATTATGTTCCATGCTACCTGTAACTGTAAATCTTATGTTTGTCTCTCCAGTTTCTCCGACGATAACCCAGACAAATAACTAACATGAGTAATAACGACCAACCTGCTACTTTTCCTGGCACGGTCACTCAGCAGCATACACCCTACTCCAGGCCCTCCTTTCCTAAATACTCTGGCTCCTCACCCAGCATGGTCCTTGGCCGCTGTTCCTCCCCCATGTATGTATTCTCCACAGTCCAGGACGGTGGTCATGACAGACATGAAATACCACCCTTGTGCCAGTGGCTCCCAGGTTTCTGCCTCCAGCTCTGACCTGCTCCCTGTGCCACGCAGGCGGGAGGCCCGGCTGGCCCACCTCATCTACCCGCAGGGGTCGGGACTACTGGCGGCTCATCGCGGCCGGCACTCTGTCCGACTCCACTCTACCCCCGCTCCTTCTTCAGTCTTCCCCAGTCGAGGGCACCACCATCCACCCAATTACTCACACCCAAATCCTGGCTCATTCTTGATTTCTTTCTTCCTCTCACTCTGGAGCGGACTGTCGCAAAACATAATCCCAACTCAACCACCCGCTCCTCATCATCTCCAGGGCTCCTCTCCACTGCAGGCCACCATCCTCTCTCCCGACACAGCTGCAGGAGTCTTGTTACCAGGCCAGACCACAGCCAGAGCAATCTTCCATAAAAGCATAAATCAGAGTACTTCATGGGTGCTGATTAAAGCCTTTCAGTGGCTGTCCATCACAGTTCAAAATCCATTCAAACCCCTTTTCCCAGTCCTCTGAAACATGGCTCTTGCCTCCCCACCCCCACCCCCTTGCGATCACTGTACCGCAGCCACGATGGCCTTCCTTCTTCGCTGGGACACGGTCGCACGTTTGTGCTTCCCTCGCCTCCGCCTGCAGCACAGTGAGCCACGTGGCTGTCTCCTTATCACCAACTCACTGGAATGTCTCCTCCTCGGAAGGCATTTCATGTTCAAGTTTAGCTAGACCAGCCCTTCACACAAGCTCTGGTCACTCACTCTTCATCCCTCGTTCTATCTCGGTTTCTCCGCACCACATTTTATTCAAAATAGATTCCATGTCTGTTATTTATCTCCCAACATTAGAGCACCAAGCTCCATAAAAACGGAGCCTTCTTTTTACCCAATACCTAGAACAGTGTCTAGCACATGGGCAGAAAATAAATATTTGCTGAATTAACAAGTCAGTGACTAATTCATAAATGGCCTCTACAGGATGGATTATGAAAATGCCAGCTCAATTAGTTCATGCTTCTGAGTGATCTTCTAGATTAGCCAAGATCCCCACTCTCCTTCCCTGGCTGTGCTCAAGACCAGGACAGAAACCTCCTGCCGGGCAAGCGGAGGAGAAGATACCAAATGGCGTCTGAAGGGTCTTCTCTAGGCTGGGCATCTAGAGAAAACCGTGCGGCACATTTAGCATGAGCTACCATGAGCTAGCGTTAGGCAGCCCAGAGAACTCTCAGCAACTCTGCCCTAATGCCACTTCCTAAACATGTCTGCTGCTAACACCGAACCTGGCCACAGCTCGCTGTATCATCACAGTAAGCCTTCGCCAAATACTCTGAAGCAAATAAGTTTAATGTTGGTCAAAAAGGAAGGCACGGGATTTTATCTCCAGAACCTCAACTTCCATAGACAACCTTCATTCCCACTCCTAAAAGGTTAAGTAAAAGCTAAATATGTAAAAGTAATAGAATGATACGGATGTGAAAACAACAGGAGGCACAGAGGGGTGTGAATGTGATACACGCAAGAGGCTGCCAAAGATACTATCTGATGTCACAAGTCTGGCAAGCTATGGCTGCCCTCAAAACCAGACCCCTGCTACTAAATGAGAAAGTGTCAGTTCTAGAGTGACCCTCTCAACTAAAAGATCAACGAGACCCCTGCAAGGTTCCATTTTGTTCTAGAAATCCAAGTAACAAATGAACTGTAAGATACTTGTCTTTAAAAGCTATCTGGCACAAGCTCCGAAGAGGCCCATAGTCTGGTTCGAAAGAGAATGTTCCGTCTGAGGGCAGTCATGTTAGAAGCTCCCAAACAGCTTCCTTCCGTGATGTAATCTCCGACACCAACCTGCCCTCCCCTCCTCCAATTCTCAAGTGAATCATGCAGGTAACAGATAAAACCAAAACGCCGCTCTTATCTTCCCCAGTGAGTCTAGTAGGGATACTTCCATGTACGTTAAGGTGCTGCCCGTGAACTCCAGCTCAGATGAAAAATGCCCATCGAGCGCAACCGAGGATCTATCTGACAACATCACACATCTTTTCCAAACTCTTCAAAGACACGCTGTGCCGTCCACATCAAAGTTGCGTGATGCTGATTCAGGATGGCACCACGTAAATGGAACACAACCTAAATGAAGAAATTGTTTGCAAAGCTGACCAGGAATCATGGGACTGGTTAGACATAAATCATAAAATGACCACTCAATCAGGACAGCCAGTACTATATTCTCAAGGTTTTTTTTGCCTCGACGGACACCATTTCTTCCAAAGCAATCCTAGCCAAATAATGATCACAGAAGCCATCAAGTCTGGCAGGGTGGAGTGCAGGAGGCCGTGCACAGCGCCGGGAGCTCTGGCAGACTTTCTCTCGGCCGCTAAGTATAAGATGTGTGCACACCCTTTCCATCAGGGGGTGGAGGGCAGCTCAGCAGTGGAGTCAAGCGGGTCCGGCACGGCCTCCTCTGTGTAAAGCACCCAGCAGAATAATTTGTAAGGCAGACTTTTATCCTCATAGTAAATGCAGAAATTGTTCATTTAACTCCAGAAGTGGCCCAATTCAGTTTGTCAAATAAAACATGTAAATCATTTTGCCTCTTGAAATGCTAACATTCCAATTTCAGTTGGAAGTTGTTATGAAAGAATTCTACTACGAGAAACAAAAATTCCAACACACACCAAAAATCCAAGGAGCCTCCCTGAGTATGACCAGCTCGGCCTGGGCAGAGCAGGGCCACGTCAGTCCTTCGTGTGCGAAGGCAATGTCACACAAGACCATTCGTGGCGTCCGTGACTCGTTCATCCCAAGCACACTCTGAGAGCTAGTGTGCACCGAGCAGTCCTGCACCCCTGTCCTCTTCTTCCGGTTTCAAAATTAGGGTAAGGAAAGTATCTCTGACGTGTTCACGTCATTCCAGACACTAGAAGGTGAATTCAAGGTGTTCAGAGAAATCCACAAGCGCTATCTTCACACACCACTTTACAGAAATAAAAGTTTTCAGAAGGCTGTTTATTTTTTAAAGGCATTGATAAACTCACCTCTAAAGTTAAAAGCAAACATTCAAGTAAAAACATGAATAAAAGCATAAAGACTTCAATGTTATGGTAAGCCTAAAGAAAACCAGAAAAGGTATACTCAGATTATTTTGCATTCACTGAGAAACAGTAAAGAAAAAACTTTCAACTATAATTCAAAACCCATATACCATAAAGAAAAAACCTGATAAAGTTACACAAAAATAAAAAACTTCTGCATGACTTAAAACAAAAAAACCATCACAACTAAAGTCATAGACAAACTGAGAAAATTAACTCTCTTATCTTGGGCACACAATCTCTTCTCCATACAGAAAGCCTCTAGAATTCAAGAAAAAAAGACTAACAAACAGAACATAGGCAAAGGACGTAAGCAGGCAGTATACCAAAAAAGAAAGAAAACGTGATAATACTCTCAACCTCACTCATAAGAGAAATGCAAATTAAGCCAACTCTGAGTAATTATTTTTCACCTGCCAGACCAGCGAAAACCCAAAAGTGTAACAACATACTCTACCAGCAAGACCATAACGAGAGGTGCTTTCAAACTTTTGCTGGTGGATATGCAAAACTGCACAATCCTCTGTAAAGGGCAAACAGGCGATACTCATCAAAATTACACCTGCCTTTCACTCCTGCCCCAGCAGTCCCCGCTCGCAGGAATTTACTCTCCAGATCCGCTTGCAGCAGGTACAAGATTATGCGTGTACAAGGGTACTCAGCGCAGCACATGTGCGACAGCAAGACTGGACAGAACTCAAGCTGCCATCCACAGGGGCTGGTTAAACAGGTTCTAGCTACACAGCAGAACGTAAGAAAGGAATAAAAATAAGAACACATATTGTGTTTGGCTGTATCTGTATGTTAAAACACTGGAAAGAATCATAAGGAACTAATGAAATGGTCACCTAGTGAGGTAGGAATAGATTGGAAGACAAGTGGGAGCAAAACTTTGCAATGTCTACTTTTTATACCATCTTGACTTTTGAACCATATGAATATAACAGTATTCAAATATGACTCAGTAAAATGCTATGCCATTAAATGGCTTCTGTGTATGAAAATAATACTGTTATTAGAAAAATTACATTAATGTCAGGAACCACCTGACCACTGGACATCAGGGAGAAAAACTGGCTTTACATTCCAGCATTTCCTACGGCTTCCCCTTTACCTGATCCAAGGAAGTCAAGTTTACCAGACCTATCTACACAGCTTCCGTGGGCCTTCCTATGTGAGCTGCCAGCAAGTGGCCAACTGATCAGTGGATTAATCAGTGCCCCAATTACCACACGAATACAGATAGCACCAGGGCAAAAAGGGAATAAACACCAACCCATGAGGCTACAAAGAGATTTTCTGCTTTCTCGCCCAACTTGTGCTGAGACTAGAGACCATACTTTTGGTCAACACTGGTGTTCTGAGACTTAGTTTGGCCTCAGAACCGATAAAAGAGAATATCCATCCCCAGCCTAGCCAGATAAGTAAATCAATATTCAACCTACTATTGTGGTCACAACCAGGCCTAACTTTCCATAACTTTCTTCCTTTGATGTCAGGAATTCAAGTAAGAGAAGGTGTATAAAAGGGCTCCAAGTAAGGGTTATGAAGACACAAGGCCTGACCGCACCCTTCAATGACTTGGTGACACAACAGGGTATCTTCCCAGAGTAGAATCTACTTATTTCAAAACACACACACTTTGCAAGATTTTCTGGGATATAGCTACGATATTGAACTGCAAATTTCAGAAAAATTAGCCAAGTGTATGCATCAAAACCAAGGAAGGCAAATTTTTTGGACGCATGTAAAGAGATAACTGTAATTTTTAAGAAGAAACAAGTAGAATTTAGGACAAAAGTGAAAATATGAAAAACATTCTAAAAGGCTCTTTACTACTCATAAAACTAGTCATCTGCTAGTTTCAGTCAGAAAAGTACATTGTCACTAATCATAACATTTCTGTAATGTTTCCCAAGTGCTGAGAACTAGCACGAGGGATCAAAACTGCTAGAACACAGAGGCTTCCCAGGCTAACTGCTCACCCACTGAGAAATGCTGGCCTCGGGATCCACGTCCGGTGAAAGGCAGCCTCCATAAAACCAAACGCAGCTGCGCCACGGCCGCAGACACGGAGAGAGCAACCTCTCCGGACAGCCTCGCCTTGACCATTCGACAGTTACTTCCCGCTCTAGGAACCCTGGCCTCCCTCCCTCGCCAAGCCAAGCCGGCCTAAGGAAATGGACATATTTTGTCAAGGGGGGTGGGGGAACTTGCCTCGTAAAACCATTCTGTATAAGTTCTCTTTGAAGCTTCTGATCTTCAGCAGCATATTCAGAAAGCTCAGATTCCACCGCCGGAGGGAGAATGTTTGGAATAAATTTAGAAAACAGAGCCGGAGCCATCTGAACCCACTCTGCGAGGGAAGGAAAAGGCTCATTAAGGAAACCATAAAGACAAAGGAAATGAAAAATGGAAAGTTTTCTTTTGTTCCAAGAAAGAATATATATTAAACCAAACTTAAAATGAGGGGGAAATTAGTGCAATGCCATTCTGATAAATAAACAAACAGGTTAGACTTCCTTTCTAAAAAGATAATGAAAATCCTTAGAGAATTTGTGAATGGACTTATCGAAAATTCTAATAAATATGGGGGGAAAATGACTGAGACAGGCAAAGAATTCCAAGTGGAAGGAGACTCAAAAGCTAGGGCTTGCTGAAATACTAACCCCTATAAGCATTAATTGAACTAAACAAACAAACAAACAAACAGACTCGAGAGGGACAGAGGGATGATCAAAACAGATAAAGGGGATTAAGAAGTATACACTTCCAATTCTACTAACAAATCATGGAGATGAAAGTACAGCATAGAAAACATGATAAAAAATACTCTAATAGTGACTGGTGACAGACGGCAGCTACGCTGATCATGGTGAGCACTGAGTAATGTACAGACAGAACTGTCAAATCAGTGTTACATTCCTGAAACCAACATAACACTGCATGTCAACTACGCTTCAATACCACAAAAAGTTAAAAATATACATACACACACATACTGGCCCAAGAACAGAACAGTACAGGTAACAAGTAAGTAGCACAAAAATGGGGCAGAGGGGTCTGAACATTTAGTAAGTGGGCTGAAGATAACTAGTAAATACTTTTGAAATAAAAAACTATTTTGGCCCAAACTATAGCAAATTCGATGTATACGGTATTAAAAGAGAATTAAAATTGATATCAAATTATTAAGAAAAAGATAAAAGACTGAGAGAATACTCTATAGAAAAATAAAGGTTCATCTCTCAAAACAGAAAAGGCAAACATTTGCATCAGACACAACAAAGGTGGATGAGTATTCTTATTTATAAAATATTTTTATAAATCAGTAAGACCAAATAAATGAGGACTAATCATTTACAAGACTTATAATTCAAAAGAAAAAATAAACAGAATAATAGCCTTGTTAATGTTCACAAAAACTCAAGCTAAAATAAACACTCTCTTCCTCTCAGTCCGTGAACGCGAGATGTCACTAGCATCCACCTGTATCAAGGGCATGCTGAAACCGGTGCTCCCCCTCCCCGGTGGCGGACTTCATTTAGCACTGTTACCCCCTTTAGATTCTTTTACTCTTGCCCTTTCAAATTTTCCCTTTTGGAAAACATCTTGGATGTAAATATCAAAAACCACACCACGTCAATGCTGTATTTAATCCAGTGAGCTCACTTTAAAAATTGTAATTTGAGTAAATAATTCTAAAACTGAAACAAACACAAACAAGTATGTTTAGTGCTGTGTGATGCTGGGTCACTGGTAAGTAAAAAATGCCTGACAGGAGGACATTTAAGTTAAACCTGACAGAACAACAACAATAACAAAACAAGCGGCACACAAGCAGCACCAGGGCCAATCCGCTCACCCACTGTATAAACTCATGGCAAAAATGTTCTCATTAGTGTCTTTCCTGCCAGCTCAACTCAAACACAGCTTGAGAGTCTCCTTCCAGTGCCCTGGAGAACCGCGAGTCCATCAATCAGAGGCGGCAGGAGTCAAATCGATCTGCCCCTTTATGGAACTCCAGGCAATCATTAACATAAAAGATGAAGAAATCAAAGAAAAGTCTGTGTATTAAATGAAGATGGGCAGGATGGGCCGGCTGGCGGTTTCTCAACCGAGCTTCTAAAGATCCGATGCAAACACGCCAAAAATTGTCGTAGTCGTAAGAATCTCCAAGAAACAGGGTCCAGGAATTTAGTTTTAAAAACTTTCTTGGGTGATTCAGAGGCATTCATTATACCAAGATCAGCGCTGGAGAACCACTGCAATCAAAGAAACTTCTACATTTAATATTCAACTTTTAAAATATTTCAACCTTAATCTGTCTGGTGACTAACACTACGTTAATAACCCGGGAACACAGGGGTACTGGCAAGACATGTAAATGTCAAAATGTTTAATAGTATTGCAGCAAACGCCTAAAGCAGCAAAAGGTTAGTCTGTGATAAAATTCACCTTTTCAAAGGACAACTCTCAAATATAAAATTCTCCTCTCAAGTAGTATGAATCCTATTACAAGAGCTCAAGCCTGGATAAAACAGCATTTGGATAAACACGCATCTGTAAGTTTTTCCAGTCTTAGTGATTAATTTTATTATGCAATTTTGTTATACCAGAGCTGATAAAGCTGCCTACATGGGAGGCAGAATTTAGAAATTTGTCATACTGCACTTGGATGCCTTCCAAAAGTAAAGAAAAAAAATCATTCATAACCTCACCCTCAAAGAAAAATTCATGAGCCATTTTCACCACATTAAATAAAATGAATACAAAATTCTGAGAAACTAGAAAACATCAGTTTCCTGGACATATGTAATAAAATATATTTGCTACTTTATATAAGTAATTCCTTTAAAGAATAATTTATTTAAAGTTCTCAAGAATAGCAAGGCCTGATCCAAATTTAAGTAACTTTACATCTGAATATTCTAGAAGACACTAATTATTTATAAAGTAGGCCGCGAAAGACGGTATTTCTGACATCAGTCTACTACTAGTACCAGTTTTTAACTGGTTTCCATTTTAGCAAGCTAAATTCTGACGTCTCTTTCAAATTAATTAAGCAAACAATCAAGCCATCAATTAATTAAAAGAAAATAACCACTGGACCCAAATGGATAGTAATAAAAACAGCAATATTAGCCATGCTTATTATCAGGTACCATGTTAAGCTCTTTAGATCATGTTTTATTTCATTTAATCCTTAAATGACAAAAGAATGCCACAAAAAGTACTGTCAAAAAAGCACTCCTTATGTTCCTAGACTGTAGAACAATGTTCTACCTTCAGATCTTTTTTTTTTTAAGTATTTATTCATTGTTGAGAGAGACAGAGCAAGAGCAGGGGAGGGGCAGAGAGAGAGGGAAACAGAATCTGAAGCAGGCTCCAGGCTGTCAGCACAGAGCCCGACATGGGTCTTAAATCCACGAACTGCGAAATCATGACCTGAGCAGAAGTCAGACACTTAACCGACTGAGCCCCCCAGGGACCGCACCCTGAGAGCTTTTGCAATCTCTCTCACTCCAGGCACTTTGTAATCTGCTGGACGAACTGTAGGACAAGTCTGAGGTTCCGGCTTATAAATAGGAAGATAAATACAAAAACATCTTCGGGTTCCTTTATATTCATAATTTTTTTTTAAATTCTAAGATACGTTAAGATAATTTACAAACTATGGCTCTGAATATAGTGACCTCTGATTTTTGGCTCTGTTATTCTGACTCTCTCGTGATATATTTACAAAATGACTGTACATTTACCAACACTTCTAGATTCCTTGCAAATTACAAAATAGGCCTAAGGGTTGCGGCTTGTGCCTTTTGCGCCTGGGAGCTTGGGGCTCATTCAGTGAACCCAAAGTGTCGGCGAGCGCCTGTTGTGGGCGATGTGGATTCCTTCTTCGCAGGACCCGTCCACCTCGGCCTGTGCGAAGGGCAGCCAGGACGCTCAGTGAAACACTACACAGTCTCAGCATAGTGGGTTTTGGAGCCTCACGCATGGGTAAAACCCTTGGAGGCAGTTTGGTGGATTGGAGTACTGGCCAAGGACTCTGTCTCTTTTAGAAGCCCCCCTCAGTGCATTGTATGGATTTGACAGCCCGAAGGTTTTTAACAGTTAGAAGCCAAAGACAGTAGAGTCGAAAAGTGTGGCCATTTTGAGATCACTACATATAAAGAGTACATTTATGAACCAAAAAAAAAAAAAAAAGGCCTAAGAACATGGAGTTGTGGGTGTGTACGTCTACATATACCGACAGGGTGTGGTACAAGCAAAGGAGAAAACTCCATAACAAAAATGCAATTAATACCGGATAGGAGATTCAACTTTATCCAAAATGTCTGCTACAAATTTATTTCTTGTACTTCGTAAACGAGTTGGTTTTCACTAGTGCAGAAAGAATTTCAAGTGAGTTCTGAATTCACATTTCACAAGGATGTATGTACTATCTTCTCATTTTTTTTTTTTTTGCTCTAACAAATCCAAATACCATTAAGCCTCAAAAAACAGACACTGTCCTCTTGGATAAGACTGGAATTGCCATATACAAAGACATAAACAAGTCCAACCCCAAAAGAAATGAGGCCGGTTTACCTGGTCGGAGAGTGTATAGGCCTTTCACAATATTTGCCATCGTTGAAGGAGTGACCTGAAATGGTGTTGACTGGGCTTCTAAAAGTAAAGCTGAAAGAAGAGGAAACGGGTTAGAAAATTGACAGAACACATATTGTCAAGGTTTCTGTATTATTTTTCCCAAAGACTAAAGGGCAAACAAAGGCAAGGAAACAACAGCCCCAGGGGACAAACCAAGTTTATACACCAAAGATTTTAAGAAATCCAATGCACTACAGCTCAATCTAACAAGTAAACATGTGCAGGTCCGTTAAAACACTAAGAGAGATTATTCAATTCATGGAGGTTCTGAAAATAAGCTTTCCAAAAGCAACAGTATTCACGGCACTCGGTAAGTGAGCTGAGGCCTCCCACTGAGTTCATGAGTCAGAAGGTTTACAATTGGAAAAGAAAATGTTCTCTCATCCCCTTGAATAATTTCTCTCACCCCAAATCCTCCTGGATACTTCTTTCATAATTTTAGGAACTGCAATCAGAGTCAGAAAGTCCCTTTTCCAAATGCTACAACCACATGTACTTTTCTCTTACTAAAAGTAAAGTCAAGACTCGGACTGGCTCATCCTCACAAGCACAGGACCCCGATTGATCATGACAAGAGAGTCTGTCTTCTTTTAGGTTATCTTCTCCAACAAAAATTTTATTAAAACATTTTAAATAAATAGAAATAATTTCTCCAAATAACATCAACAGATATCAATGTATTCCATCGTTTCGTGGATACATCAGACACCACTGACTCAGAAGTTAATTTTTAACTTATCTCTCAAAGACCTACAAATTTACTACCCCCCAAACCCGTAAAACTTGACATAATTTTACTCTAAGTCAAGCTGGTAAAATCACATAAGCTACGCCTTTTCAAAAATGAAAACACCACCTCACTTGGCCAGCAATGATTTTATAGTTTTGAAACACACAACGCAAGTTACATCTGACCCTGTACGATGGTCAGAGGTGCAAGGTTCAAGGTGACCCTTCTGCTTCTATCACTGCGGGAGAGCTGATAACGCTGAAGGGCACAGATACGTTTTAAGGATGACAAAAGAATTGCAGAAAATAACGTTTTAGAATGCAATGTTTAAAAATTGCAATTTCTTTCATGTTTATTTAGATTTGAGAGAGAGGGAGAGCACAAGCGGGTAGGGGCAGAGAGAGACAGAGACAGAGGACCCGAAGCGAGCTCTGTGCTGACAGCAGAGAACCCAAAACAGGGCTCAAACACACAAAGTGTGAGATCATGACCTGAGCCAGAGTCAGATGCTTAGCTGACTGAGCCACCCAGGCGCTCCTGAAAACTGTAATTCCAAATTTTAGCCTCTAGGAATCTCTTCGACTCAAGATTATCTCTAATTTCAGCAAGTGCCCCCCACACAGGCTCCATCTCAATTCATTTTCCGACCTTTCGACCAATTATTTTATAAGGCCTTCGTAAGTCTTGTTCCCACTAAATCTTCATGTTCAGTCAGATGTTAATTATGTAATCAAATATATACATTTATAAATGAAGAACTGATACAATCACAAATTAAATTATACATAAGTATATATAAATTAATTTGGGGTGAATTCATTGAAAAAAATTACATAGAATAACAAACAACTACGGAGTTGAGGTGTTAACAGTTCACTAAGATCCTCTCCACCGAAATGATTTTTAGGAGAATAGCATTTAGAAGACTTTTAGTCCTCCTTTAAGGAAAAGGAAGAGAATCTGGGGAGGCAGCAGCCTGAGACCAGGAAGAAAATATTTCTTGAGTATTTAACAGGTGCTAGGTACTTTACAGGTTTAATTCTCATAAACTTTACTTACGATTTACTATCTCACAAGTTTAATTTTCATCTTTTTTTTAACAGATAAGGAAACTGAGGCTAAAAACAAAGCAGTATAAAAAACATTGCATTATCTATCCAGAGTCACAGAGCCAGCAGGTAGCAGAAGAGGTCTGAGAACCTGTGTTTCACTCTAAATTCTGCATTCTCTCTAACTCACCATGCGACCGCTGAAACACAGATCTTACGTGTAACGGGTACTAATGAAGCGTTACCCTTAGTTAACAGTTTCCCCCAAAACTATATAATTGAAAACAAAACAAGGATCTCTAATAATCCCACTGATTAAAACTGGAATAGGACCTCAGTGAACTTCTAACGCTCACCTCTTTCTTCACAGTCCATCCTAAAGTCTAGAGAGATGACGTGCCGTCCTGAGAGTCACACAGCTTAGTAGCCGACCAGGAACCAGAATGTAGCTCCCCCACTCTTTCAATTATTCCTCAGAGCTACAAGCTTACCCAAGGGTTTCTCCCCTCTTTTAATCTGAGAAGTAATTCTTAAAATCAAAACTAAAATTAAAAATATTCCTTGGTGCGCCCGGGTGGTTCAGTCGGTTGAGTGTCTGACTTCAGCTCAGGTCATGATCTCCGTGTTTACAAGTTCCAGCCCCACGTCGGGCTCTGTGCTGACAGCTCAGAGCCTGAAGCCTGTCTTCAGATTTTGTGTCTCCCCCTCTCTCTGCCTCTCCCTCACGTGTACTCTGTTCCTCTGTCTCTCTCTCTCAAAAATAAGACATTAAAAAAATTTTTTAAAAATTCTTGACTTTTAAGAAGTTTAAACTACAGAGGCGCGCCTGGGTGGCTCAGTCAGTTAAGCGTCCGACTTCGGCTCAGGTCATGGTCTCACGGTTCGTGGGTTCCAGCCCCGAATTGGGCTCTGTGCTGACAGCTCAGAGCCTGGAGCCTGTTTCCGATTCTGCGTCTCCCTCTCTCTCTGCCCCTCCCCCACTCCTGCTTTGTCTTCCTCTCTCAAGATTAAATATTAAAAAAAATTTTTTTTAATTTAAGAAACATACTCACAGAGTAAATAAGTTTTTCTACCAAATGGTAGCATTTCTCCAAAGAATTTTAAAAGGTAAGACTTCAAAGTACTCTATTCTATTTTACAATGAAGGCAAAGACAATGTCAACATCAGAGATAATATTTAAGGAGGTGTAACAGCTGCAATATCTAGTGAGATTACATTTAAGGTGTTTATAAACATATGTACAATTTTCTAGAAAGTCCTACTCCCAAGATTTCGGTCTCTATGCTGATTCTACCATCTGTTGGGAACATATTAATGAAGCAAATATTACCTTCATCTAGCATATTATTTGAAAACTCTGCCTTTCTAAAATAAACCAGCCCAATGTTTAACAGTTCCTTCTCTTAATTTAAACTCAAAAATTAGAGTTTATGGCCAAGCTTAGAATAATTCTTCTGTAAATGCTGAAAAAAGGCTGCTATGGTAGAAACTATTTATGACAATTAGGGAAAGCAAAAAATACATACTACAAATCCAAATATGTCCCAAATTCTAAAACATGACTTCAATGATATACTGCATAAAATATGAGCTTTTAAAAGATGCTGCAACATTAGGCTCTAGGGACTTCTTAAACTCCACTTAGAGAGGTAAACTCTTTTAGGAAAGGTAGGGTAAGATGCCACCTACTGGGAGGGGGCAGGGGGCCCGGGAAGAGGGGGAGAGAAAAACTAACTGAACTCGGCAGTTTGATCTACTTACTCGCTAACTACGTTGCCATTACATTAAACATTTTACAAATCCCAATTCATGGAAGAAAAACGCAGGACCAGAGGCTGAGAAGCTTGCCTAAGATATAGTTAGTGACAGGGCCAGACTAGAGAAGGGATTTTACACCAAAGGGTAAAAAACAGAGAGGATTCTGCTCTTCCATTTCAAAGATACAGCACTGTGGTCCTAGAATGATCAGTAACAGAGTTAAGGTGAACTTCCCCCATGGTCGGGGTGGGGGGGGGTACGGGGCCAGACATTAAGGCATCGCCCAATAACCTGGCGAAACTGCTCCCAGCTCCCCAGGGGGGCTTCAACTCACATTTTCAATTCCTCTGGGTCTCTCTCTACAGAACTGAACTTCCAACACTTCTTACTATGGGACTCAGAAGATGTTGACGCTGGGCTTTATATGTCAATGCTCTCTAATCAAAAATCAAAAAGATCACTGGGGTGCGTAGGTGGCTCAGTTGGTTAGGAGCACGACTCTTGATTTCAGCTCAGGTCGTGATCTCACAGTGTGTGAGGTCGGCTCATGAGGTGGAGCCCTGCACTGGGCTTCGCGCCCATAGCACAGAGCCTACTTGGGATTCTCTTTCTCCTCTCTCTGCTCTTCCCCTTCTCATGCTCTCCCCTCCTCTCTCTCAAAATAAACAAACTTAAAGAGAAAAAAAAAGATCATTGCTAGTGTTAGCTCATCCCTGTAAGTTGAAAATACTTACGCATTAGGCTGTAAATGTGCTTTTCTGCAACATGTTCCGTAAACAGCTTTATAAGGTCATCTTTTAGGTCTCTGTTAAGCTTGGTTTCGATGTAAAACTTATTCTGAAAAAGAAAAGTATGTTTAGTGTATCAATTAGGGAGAAATGACTTGTCTAATGAACTAAAGCACTAAAAGATAAATTATTTTAGGAAACAATTTAGAAGGGCATCAATTAAAACATAAAACCCCAACATCAAAAAATAAAAGCCCTGCTACTATTAGTGATATGTCTTTCTGGAAAGGGATTAAAGCAGATAAAAGATAAAATTCTATGAACCTCACATCTCCAAAAGAACACAGGAAAATACTCAACATTAACTAAACAGAGATATAGAGACAAACAGACCACACTGTGTGAGAGGCACGTAACATGGCCTTTAGAAATGCATCATCATGGAAAGGCCACAACAGGAAACACTAAAGAAAGGTACCCATTTACCAATGATCTAGGCTGAGCCGGCAGTGGACGTGCACTGGTTGACTCCCCAACACATAATCCACTTCAATCATCAGTCTAACTTATTCGACCTGTGGCATTTCTTAGGAATGGTTTTTGATTCGAAGGCAGACACGTGACCCAACACAGAGCAATCAGACTGAGGGAAGCCTAGGCTTCCGTGCAAAGTATCTTCCAGTCGCCTTACAACCATGAGAATAAGATGAAACAGATGCTACGTACAGCAAAGAAGACAGTAGTGGTAACACTACTGAACCATGGATTCAACCAACCCTAGAGACTGCCTTATTTGCAGAGTTTTATTACAAGGGATTAATACTCTTACTTATTTACTTAAATAAACCACTTTGAATCAGGTGTTCGGTTTTTTTGCAGCCAAAAGCATCCTGGTAAGAATGACCAGCAAGTCAAACAAGATTGAATTTGTTCATATTTAAATGTCAACTCCACATACAGGTATGGGAAATACAAAGAAGAATGTTAGCAAGTTGCTCACTGATTCTTTTCATTCTTAAACAGAAGATTATAAAAATTATAAAAATAACAAGCACATGGTGACAAAATAAAACCATACAGTAAAAACAAGTCTAGCACAACAGAACTTCTGTTGCATTCCCAAAGGTCCCATTCAACTGCGGAAGTTTTTGTATATTCTTTCTAAAATGCTGCTGTTTGCATATCATGAATATGCTTTCTTTTCCATAATAAAAAGAAAACACTTGCTATGAAGAAATATTACATACTGCTTTGCATGTTGCTTTTTTACCTAAGGTATCTGGAGATTTCTCTCTAAATGTACATACATGTCATTACCTTTAACTGCTTACTTTTCTACTATTAAGTGTCTCCCACAAGTTATTTAAGTAATAGTCCCTGCTGATAATAAAGATTTCTCCCAATGTTGTTTTGTTTTCTCAGTAAGGTATATTTTATGGAGAATAAATCATTTCGAAGATTAATATTTCACATATAGCAATCTTCATGCTACAGAATATAGGATTAACCCACACATCCCATTTCCTAATCCAAAAAACAAAGAGGAATTGGGAAAATGGTTCCTAAGGGCCCCTGCCTTCAACAGAAACACCAATATCAAGATTTCATGGCTTGGGGCGCCTGGGTGGCTTAGTAGGTTCAGTGTCCTACTCTGGCTCAGGTCATGATCTCACGGTTCACAGGTTCAAGCCCCGCATCGGGCTCTGGGCTGACAGCTCAGAGCCTGGACCCTGCTTCGAATCCGGTGTCTCCTCTCTCTCTGCCCCTTCGCCACTTGCACTGTCTCTCAAAAATAAACAAACATTAAAAAAAAAAAAGATTCTATGGCTTTACATATTTAGGAGGGAAGGGGGCAAATCAACAAAGTCAACAGACTACAAATTATACTCATGGCCTAATTCTCCAAATGAAAGAGATCATCGTGATGGAAGACAAGTGTATTATTCTACTTCTTTTATGGAGTGACTTACCTGATATCATACATCATGTTTTTAGATATACTGCTAAACTCTCTACTTTCCGAGGACAAGAAATCTTTCTTACGTATCTTTATTTCCCAAGCACAGTATCTTATATATGGCAGAAATAAAATAAATGCTAACTCACTGACTGCTGATTAATGCCTAATTGTCTATCTGCGATGTTATTTATGAACTTTTACACAGTAAAAGCGTAAACAATTCCATGTCAACACAATTAAACATTACTAAGGTAGATTAATTTCCATTTCTAACGTAGTACGCAGTAGAAGAGAAACAGAACATGCTTAATTCTGCATCTCTCTGTACTTAGACCAATCAACTGAGACACTTGGAAAGAGAAAACAGCTCTAACTTACCATATATATGAAAAGAGGCACAATGCTCTGCAAGGCTCCCATATACTGTCCAAGAGCTACATTAAATCTTTCAATATAGAGATCTGGAGGGCTGGCCTGTGAGAAAGAACATAAATGTGATCCTCCTGGGACACCAAGTATAAAGACATTCTAACACAAATCCAAAATGCAAATATATTCAGAAGTCCGAGTCAAAATTCATATAAAGAAAAGGAGAAGGTGTATATCCTGAAGTTTAGTTTTGACCTCTATCTTTGTTTCAAAATCTACTATGCAAAACTGAAGTCTGGTCTTGCGGTCTTTAAGGCCTGTGTAACCATGTTAGCTAAAAGGACTGCTCGGTTAAGGAGTAAAAAGTTGCATTCACAAGTTCTATTTATTAAGAGAAATGATTTTTAAAATTATCACTAAACTATGTGTACATTTCCAATATGAACCAGACTATATTTGGACCTAGAATAAGGAAGAAAAAAAAAACTCAAGGAAATGGTACAGGCTTAATGCACTATGAGAATGGCTGTTAGGGGTGCCTGGGTGGCTCAGCTGGCTAAACGTCTGACTCTCTTGGTTTCAGCTGAGAGCATGATCTCCCAGTTGGGGAGTTGGAGCCCCATATCGGGATTCACACTGACAGTGCAGAGCCTGCTTGGGATTCTCTCTCGGCCTCCTTTCTCTCTCTCTCTCTCTCTCTCTCTCAAAATTAGTAAAACTTAAAAAACAAAAAAAAAGAAATGGTTGCTGAATTTTTATAATTACCTTAGGCACAGGATTATTCCGAGTTCTATACAAAGTTGGTTGTAAACCACTCCTATAGCTAACCACTTAGTTAGAAAGCAGAGACTTACCCGGTTCATAGAGATCTGCAGCTCTGGAGAGCAATCAAATACACATAACACAGGCCTGGCTTTTAACTCATCGTTACCAAAATACCAGGTCATAAAGCCATCAAAATAAAACACTTCCACTTTGCCTGCGTGTTATGGACTGAATTATGTGTCCCCCTCCCCAGATTCGTATGTTGATGCCTGAACTACTGTGGCTATATTTGGAGTAAGGAAGCAATTAAGGCTAAATGAGGTCATTAGAGCGGAGGTCATTAGAGCGGAGCCCAGATCCCTTAGCATTAGTGTCATGAGGAAAGACACCAGGGGGTTCAATCTTCCTCCGTCTCTCTTCCTCTCTCTTCCCCATCCTGTCTCCGTCCTCCACCTATCTACCCGCCACCAACACACTCACAGGAGAGGCCCTGTGAGCACCCAGCAAGCCCACAGCTGTCTGCAACCAGGAAAAGAGCTCTCTTCGCAAACCAAATTAGCTGCTACATTATCCTTGGACTCCGAGCCTTGAGAGCAGTGAGAAATAAACTTCTGTTGTTTAAACCAGCCAGTGTCTGTGGTATTTTGCTACGGCCGCCCAAGCAGACTAAGGCACTGTGTTTTATGAAAGTACATCCGGCTCCTATTACATTTTATTCCCTAAAGCTAAACTAATTAGGTACCATTTTAATATTGAAGAAACACACAAATGGGCAAGTCATTTATCTGTCTAAAATTAAGAGAGTAAACAGAGGATAGACCCAGGTCTCCCAGCTAAGAATTCATTCCAGGGCTGGAGGGTGAGGGGAAGGGCACGGCACAGGCTGCAGGGCAAACAAGTGATTCTAACCCAGGCTAGTCCCGCTACCTGACGACCCTACCCTGGACGGAAGGTCCTGCTTTCAAACAAGATATAAGGAAATGCCACACTGAAAAGATTCCTAAATGCTAAATTTAAGCAATGAAATTATAAAACCATTTCAGCTACACTGTTTTAGAAATGTCCCGATGTTCCAATACTATTTTTCAAATAAGATTTAATTTATATTTTTTTCAGTTCTACTTCGATGTTAGAATGTGTGTGGTGAACTATCCTTACTTTTAATTCATCTTTCATTATTGAATACTTAGAGGTTTGGCACTTACTAGGTTCTTTTTTAATATTTCTTTTTCTTGGTCCTTCTAATTACCTGCAAATTGAATGTTCTTTCCATTCCGCGTATGAGACAACTAAGGCCACTGGTCTATAGCCCCACAGTCAGAAAGCCCAGGAACTAAGACTCAAACCCTGGTCAGTCCAAGTCCTTTCACCTACTTCCCCTCCTTGCTCGGCGCCCCATAACCTTTAGAACCGTTAGGGCACACCGTCCACCTCTCCGCTTTCACATCCTGCTTCGGCTGGCACAGGGCCCGGCACAGCACTCACCAGGCACTACCGAACAGTTCCCAAGCACCATCGGTGTGCAGTTTGAGCCCTTGACCTCTCTTCCTGAACGTCTCTATCACCAGGCCCTGATCAGACTCACCCTGGCTAACTTCCTTTTACCCTTCAAGATTTGTGTCACTTTCTCAAAACTGTCTGAGATACAGGCCATCCAACAGGGCACCGGCCCTCTTCTTCACTCCTCTCACTAGCTGGTCTTTGCCTCTAAATTTCAAGTCCCCGGCAGGCAAGACCTGTGTCTTGTCTTTACAACTCTGCAGCGGACCACAGAACCTGGAGCACAGCACGCATAGATGAATGCATTTTTTGCAAGAACAGTCTTGCTTGAATCCAAATTTCTTTAAATAAATCTAAATCTAATCCAGCCTTGTTTCAATCGAAATTTGCTGTTTTAATTATCTGACAAGGTTCTATGACGTTAGGCAATTCATTTAGCCCTCTGAATTTCAATTTCCATAAATATAAAATAGGAAGAAAACTAACTGTGCTACTTCTAAGATGAGCCAGCAAAGGAAATAATATGCATATGCTTTGAAAAATGTCAAACATTACAAATGCATGCGCAACTAGTGAGGATAAGTAAACTTTCTGAGTTAACCACCTATTTGTCTAATATTTCAGAAAAACCTATTAACATTATTAAAGGCATTCTTTGTTAAACTGGGGGAAATGGTTCCACATTATAGGCACACTTTTAAGTATAACTAATGGACAGAATCACATGTAATATCCTTTTCTAATCTGCTGCAAAGAGCTCTGGAAATGATATTTCAGCATCCAAAGAAATAAATTTAAAAGTATTATATGAGAAAAAGAAAACCTGAAGAGTTTTTGCATTAAAATAAATTTCCCTTTTCATAAAAGGACACTTTATCTACTCAAAAGTATGAACACTGATCAAAAGGCACACTTAATAGCAGACAGAATAAATAAAATTGAATTCCTTAGTTATTCTTTTCAAGAATTCCCAAAGCCTCAAAGGTTATGAGTATTAAAAAGCACTTTTTGTACTAAATCAAATGTCAGAACATTTACTTAGCTTTTTAGTTCCATATTTCATGCAGCACTTATTCAAAACCTTTTAAATGACAGGGCTATAAATTATAACAGTCTTCTAAAATAAATCCAATCTCTTTACTAGGAACTAGAAATAACTGCTATTAAAAAAAAATTACAAATTGTTCCTACTTAAAACTTAGGTTCAACGTATACCTTGGGCCCCTCTGGGGAAATTGCTACCTATTTGATTTACATCATTTCAATATGAACGTATTTGGCTTAGACATTAAATGAAAATTTTTCCCTCTAAAATAAGCAAACTTCATTTTCTTCTTTAAAAAAACAAAAAACAAGAAAAAGCAAGATGCCTGAAAAATAACCATTACTCCAAATTTGCTCCAACATCTCGTAACCGACCTAGATTCCCTGAAATTCCCTGAAATTCGTAACATAGTTGGTAGGAATGTTTCAAGTTCTTCTGTTTGTAAGGAGTAATAGGTTCCCGTGGTTTAAAATTCAAAAGGAAGAGGTTACCTTTATTCCTTTCTTGCTGAACCAACCAACACTTAATTCCTTTTTATCCTTCCAGAAGAATTTTACATACATACAAGAAAATAAGCATCCCATTTATATCCATCTCCTCCCAAATGCTAATATAAAACCAAAATAACCTGTACTTTTCCTAACAGTGTTATCTTGGAGACTTTTATTCTAGTGGTTCTCAAACATTTTGGTCTCGAGAACACTTCACGCTCTTAAAAATTATTGAAACTTCCAAAAAGCTTTTGTTTATTATATGGATTATATCTATCAATGATTACCCTATTAGAAATTAAACCTTGATTTTAAAAATATGTATTAACATATTCTAAAATGACAATATTAAAGTCATTGTATTTTAACATTTTAATGTTAAACTATAGTGTATGTCTTAGATTACAAACTAGTTGTATGTAAATAACTGTTTTCCAAAAAAAGTAAGAAAAATGACATTGTTTTTAGATTTTTGCAAGTCTCCTTAGCACCTGGCTTAATGGAAGACTGCTAGATTCTCACACCTGCTGTTGTATGGAATCAAGTCATGGCATGTTGTTTTGGTTGAAGTCAATGAGGAAAATTTAGCCTCACACACATATGTAGGCAGAAAAGGAAGGCATTTTAAATACCCTTTTCAGGTAATTGTGGATATTTTTCTTCGAAACTTGACAAGTGGTAGTTTCTTAAAGGTTAGTTGCAACAGGAAATCTGAAACTATCCATGAATTCTTTGTACTCTATCACATTCAAACTCACTGGTCTATCTTCTACTTTGAATGGATCTTTTACCACATACATTTTATAGCATCATAAATTGAACACTTGTAAAATACTGAGTTATGCAGATCTTCGACACATCGATACGTTTCACTATACGTGAAAAAGAAAAAATTACATTTGTTACTATTACCACCTATCTCATCTGAAGAGTCTTTTTAAGTCCTGGGAAGCTATCAAGGTCATGGTGGTAGATGCAGGTTTTCCAAAATTCTAATTTTCACTTCAAAGCTCAAATTTTATCACTGCCAACAAATATTGTCAGTTGTGTTCCTTGAAGTGACACACTTGATTTCTGAGAAAATGTTGAATACCAAAGGCTAAATAACCGTAGTGTGTGAGTCTTCTTTCAAATAAAAATAGTGTCTATGGGAGAACAAAACCCAACTAGGTCAGCTCAAAATTGATACAACCACACACGAGTGCTTTTTCTGAAAACAATCACTGTACTTTGCTTTGTAGATTCCCATTTCTTCACACAGAGTTTTTTAAAGTTTGTTTTTTCTTTTTAGTAATGTCTACACCCAACGCACAGCTCGAATTCACAACCCCAAGATCAAGAGTGACATGCTCTTCCAGCTGAGCCAGCCAGGTGCCCCACACAGAAAATTTTAAAAAGTTTTTTAAATGTTTATTTATTTTTGAGAGAGAGAGAGAGAGAGAGAGAGAAAGACAGGGCACGAGCACAGTAGGGGCAGAGAGAGAGGGGAGAATCTAAAGCAGGCTCCAGCTGTCAGCACAGAGCCTGATGTAGGGCTCGAACCCACAAATCACAAGGTCATGACCTCAGCCAAAGTCACATGCTTAACGGACTGAGCCACCCAGGTGCCCCTAAAGAAATTTTTTTTAATTATTTTTTTAACATTTATTTATTTTTGAGAGACACAGAGAGACAGATCATGAGCAGGGGAAGAGCAGAGAGAGACACACACACAGAATCAGAAGCCGGCTCCAGGCTCTGAGCTGTCAGAACAAAGCCCCACGCAGGGCTCGAACCTGTGAGATCATGACCTGAGCCGAAGTTGGGTGCTCAACCGATTGAGCCACCCCCTAAAAATTTTTTTAAGTTAAGGAAAGAACTAGATCATAGTTCATGAACTGTGATATAAAAACCAAAAGAACTTTGGCAGCACCTAGTTTTGAAGATCCAACCTGCTAATTATCACTAACGTTATATATACATTTACTTATTACATATATTCCTTAGAGCACGGAGGGAAGGGTTGGACTTGATATCCCATACCAAGTCTTCATAGCAGGGAAGGAAAACAGAAGTTTGTTATCTTTAATTTTGAAAGCTAGATAAATTAGTTTGGTTAGTTACTCTAAATAAATGTATATCAATTTTATTATAACATGGTTTATTTGAAGAATTTTACCAGCCAACAGACTTAAAAATACTTATGATCGCAGTCAGTACTGCCAATAGAACTTCCTGCAATGATGGAAAAGTCCCATCTGTGTAGGGCTAGCGAGCACTTGGAATGCATTTAATGAAACTAAGGAACTGGGTTTTTATTCCATGTTCATTTGAATAGTTGCACATGGCTAGTGGCTACCAAAATGGACACCGCACATGTAAGATGCAAACAAGCTCCGTAATTTCATATCTGTATCCCTCCTCTTCCATTTCTGCCCTATCCCCATCCCACCAACACGAAACATGAAAAAAAAAATGTTAAGAGTATGTGCTCTGGGGCACCTGGGCGGTACAGTCGGCTAGGCAACCAACTCTTGATTTCAGCTCAGGTCGTGATCTCACAGTGCGTTGAGTTCAAGCCCCACATTGGGCTCTGCGCTAAGTGTGGAGCCTAATTGGGATTCTCTACCTCGCCTCCAAATAAATGAAAAAAACTAAAAAAAAAAAAAAAAAAGATTATGTACTTTAATGTTCACAGAAACATTCCTTGTCTTCAAATAAAGAAATGACTTTTGCATGTTAAGATGAAATAGGGAAGAAGAAAGGATGGGAAAGAAGAGTCTAAAAAAATAAGCCCACTAATATGTATCTTCATGGAAGTAATACATGTTTACCGACATTTTAAAACATTAAAAATGCAATTATAGAAAAACAACCACTACCAACACTGGTAGATAACTACCATTAACATTTTCGTCTGTTCTTGTATGTGTGCGCATGTTTTAACAAATATGGAATTATATTATCTTGTAATCTGCTTTTATCACTCAGCTATATATCAACATCTCCCCGGTCAAATATATTTCTACGACATAATGACCATCTGGACACACCACTGTCTATTTCACCGGTCCCTCTTCCTGAGATACTCAAACTATGCTTTCCTGTTTACATTATCCAGCCTGCATGGATCCTTCTCTAATCCAGACGAGGACTTCAGTGGCACAAATGTGTTGAGTGGCTTCAGTAGTAACACAGTCTTCTATCGAAACAAGATGACACCGCTCCTTGCATGCGAGAGCCCGGGTCAGGAGCAGCGGTGCGCTTCCACAGGCCCGGGGTCTCAAAGAATGCTGTTCCCGCATCGCCGGAAGGGCTTGTTAATGATGCAGACTCTTCAGCCACACTCCAAAGTCCTGACTCCGACACTTTCCAGAAGTGTATATACATATATTTTCTTAATACTTATTTTGAAAGAGAAAGAGACAGAGCATGAGTGGAGAAGGGGCAGAGAAAGAGGGAAACACAGGATTCAAAGCAGGCTCCAGGCTCTGCGCTGTCAGCACACAGTCCGACGTGGGGCTTGAACTCATGAACTGTGAGATCATGACCTGACTATAAAGTTGGACCCTTAACAGGCACCCCTCCAGAAGTGTACATTCTTAATGAGAACTTTAGGGGATTCTTTGAACAGCTGGTCCAGAGGTCATTAAATATTCAGAAAAGTCAAGCTTAGATCACTTTGAAGGAAAAGAAGTTTCAAAGAAAGGAAGCCTAGAGGATTCAAGAGAGGGCTGAGCAGTACTCACCCATGTAACACAGGGCATTTCCTGCATGACAACAGGAATAACTTAGCTGCAAACTATACTCAAATTAGTAAAAATATGTATGATACACTAACATTTTAACATTATTGATAAAAACTCTACCTAAATTTTTATTTTAAAATTTGACTGTTGCCAAATTCAGTGATTATAAAGTTATTAAAATATAACAGGGAGGTTCCATGTCTACTTAGAATGCAGAATGCTGCTAAAGAGCATCAGTCCCACATGATTAAAAAAAAAACTAGTTAAAATATATAATCAGTTTTCCAAGCTCATCAGGGATCTGAGGTCTCTGTATGCTACAGCTGCACCGTCCAAGTAGGTGAAATGAATTCTAAAGAATGATCAGTTCCATGGTGCCTAGGTGGCTCAATCGGTAGAGCAAATGACTCTTGGTCTTGGGGTTGTGAGTTTGAGCCCCACATTGGAGGCAGAGATTACTTAAGCTTATTTATATTGAGAGAGGGCAAGCATGTAGGCCATACTCAGGAGAGGAGAGAGAGAGAATCCCAAGCAGGTTCTGCACTGTCAGCGTGGAGCCTGATGCGAACTCAAACCCATCAACCATGAGATCATGACCTGAGCCAAAATCAAGAGCCAGATGCTTAACTGACTGAGCCACCAGGTGCCCTCCACAAAATAAAATCTTTAAAAGAAAGTAAAAATAAGAAGTGACCAGCTCTTCTAATGAAAGAATGGACATATGAACAGTTTCTCCATCACTGAGGGCAGCCATAGAGGCTAGAAAGAAAACAACAGAAGCAGTAACAAATCATTGAAGGCCAAGTATAAACCGTTCAGAATCCCTGTGAGCCTCAACAAGGATAGTCCACACCCACTCTCCAGTTGCTTTTTTTTTTTTTTTTTAAGTTTTTTATTTTGACAGAGTGAGTGGGGCAGGGGCAGACAGAGAGTGAGAGAATGAGAAGCCCAAGCAGGTTCTGTGCTGAAACTCAGCCAAATGGGAGGCTCAGTCCCAGGAAATCATGACCTGAGCTGAAATCAAAAGCCGAATGCTCATCTGAATGAACCACCCAAGCAGCCCTCTCCAGTTCCTTTCTGTAAGTTTCCATTGGTTCTTTGAGAGTAAACTGCATTTAAAGCCCAGCCTCTGCGGTCCTGGATTCCTTTAGCTCACCCACATGATGGGGCCTACGCTAGGTGACACGGCAGTTACAAAAGGTTCAAGGATTACTTAATAGAGGAAAAGATCTACAGAAGTCAGATGGATGGGATGACTTCTCACTTTCCCACACACCTCACCTCTTCTAATACTTAACAAGAATTACCACATCCCTATTTGCTTATTTTTTAAAGAAAACTTTTTTCCTTATCTTTTCCAATTAAAATACATGACTCTCTCAAAACAAAAAGCTTATTTTAAAAAGACTATAACCGGGGACTCTTGACTTCAGCTCAGGTCACGAATTTACGGTCTGTGAAATCAAGTCCCACGTTAGCCTGCTTGGACTTCTCTCTTTCTGCCCCTCCCCTGTTCATATTCTCTCTCTCTCTCTCTCAAAATAAATAAATAAACATTTTTAAATAAATAGAAAGAATACAACTGGTACTCTGTACACTGTGACCATAAACAACTGCAAATATCTATTGGAGTGATCTGACTCTCTTGCTCAGCACAAATTCCAACTTCAGGATGGTTCTAGTAATCTCAGCTGTAAAGCAAGCACATGCTTTTTATCAACAAGTATTTTACTGGATCTCTCTTTGCGTCTGGCACTATGTTAAGCCCTATAAGGTCATATAAAAAGAAAACACAGTCCCTATCTTGAAAAACTGACAGTGAACTTATTAGAATTATGGTCTGCATGGGGCTGAAGTATCTCGGAAAATCTGGCGAAGGCAAGAATAACTTTGCTATTAAAAAGTACTTTTAAAGTTTTCGTTTGGATTAAAACATAGATCTCCAAATAACTTTTACAGAAAAAAAAAAAACCACTCAGTATAATACACATATGAAGAGCTACCTACCAGGTGGTAATGATAATTATTTTGCTTGAAATGTATGTAGAGATAATAGGCAGTTTTCTTATTATCTAAAATCATCCCAGGGCGCCTGGGGGTTCAGTCAGTTAAGCTGCTGACTTCAGCTCAGGTCATGATCTCACAGTTCATGAGTCTGAGTTCGAGCCCTGCATTGGGCTCTGGGCTGACAGCTCAGAGCCTGGATCCTGCTTCAGATTCTGTGTCTCCTTCGCTCTCTGTCCCTCCCCCACTCATGCTGTGTGTCTGTCTCTCTCTCTCTCAAAAATAAATAAACATAAAAAAAAAGTTTAAAAAAGTCATTCTCACTCAGTAAGGAGTAAATAGCATATTCAGAGGAAGTAAAGTTTTTTTAAAATCATACATTGTAGTTCAACAAATATAGAAATTACAGCCTCTAAAAAATACATAAAATGTCAAATCAACCGCATGCAAGACAACCAGTTGAGTTATGCTGCCACCCGCTGGACAAAACACAAACAGCAAAGCAACCCTTGCTCTGAATTTATTTATTTTTTTAATTTAAACACCAGGAGATTCTGGCTCAGTATGTTGGTGGTTTGGCAGTAAGGCTTTTATAGGTAATCTGGTGTTTCTGAAGAGCTGCACAGTTAAGTAATGTTGACTAATTATGGTTTAGTTTCCATTAGTTTCCATTATTACTAACAGGTTTGAGAGTTAAAATATATTGACCTCAACCAAGATATATTTAGCTCAAAAGACATTAAAATACTCCAATCTCAGTAAAGTAAATGGTTTAAATGTAATTAGTTGACAAATACTCTTCTAAACCGTTCCAAATTCAGCCCTACTGGAGAATAAAAACTGTAACATCTCCCCTCCTCATGTCTGTTTTTGTGGCCTCTCCTTCTCGGGACCCTGAACTCAGGGTGGTATTATCGGTACTATTCCTAACACTTCAATGTTTCCGTCCTGGCCTAGGACCTGGGTCTGTTTAAACACAACGTATGCACACAATGTGCAGAGTGAGCTCCAACTCACTGACCAACTGCTGGAAGGGACACACGTGCGGACAGGCTCCTGGCTATAAAACCAACGGATCAAAACACCTACAGTTACGCTGTGAAAGTGAAAATATACTCTCAAGAGGATAAAGTGCATTAACATATACAATAAATTTATCAGCATTACATGGGGGAAAATGCCTCATGATTGCTCTAATGGATTCTGGATTCAGATGTACACAAAAGTAATCAAAATACTGAGTGTCATTTAAGACAGTTTTTAAGAGTAAAGAATGTTTGATCCATTAAATTCGTTATCCAAATGGTGGGGCAAATAGGATATCCTAAATATTGTCAATTCAAATACTTATTTTTTAAACATTTTTTAATGTTTATTTGTTTTTGAGACAGAGAGGCAGAGCAAACAAGAGAGGGGCAGAGAGAGAGGGGGAGAATCCGAAACAGGCTCCAGGCTCTGAGCTGCCAGCACAGAGCCGGATGCAGCGCTCCAACCCACGAACTGCGAGACCATGACCTGAGCCCAAGTCGGACGCTTAACCGACTGAGCCCCCAGGCGCCCATCAAGTATTTATCTCAGTGATGTAAAATGACAAAGTCTGGATAAATAAAATGTACTGTAGGGGGGTGTCTGGGTGGCTCAATCGGTTTGAGCTCTCAACTCTGGATTTCAGCTCAGGTCATGATCTCACGGTTCACCGGTTCGAGCACTGCATTGGACCCTATGCTGATAGTGTGGAGCCTGCTTGGATTCTTTTTCCCTCTCTCTGCCCATCCCCGACTTGTGCACTCTCTGTCTCTCAAAATAAATAAGGTTAAAAAATGAAAATAAATAGAATGTACTATAACCATACAACGTAATGCTATTCAGCCACAAAAGGAAATCAAGCATTAATCATGACACAGACAGGAACGAACCTCAGAGCAGACTAGGGGTTGCCAGGGGCCGAGGAGGGCGGATGGGAAGTGCCATTGGGCACCACTGGGTTTCTTGCGAGGGTCCCTCAAATGCTCTTTACATTAGCAGCAATGGTCACACAACTTCACAACCACAATAAAACCAAGTTTGTACACTTTAATTTTTTAAACGGGTTACGCACGGGGCAAATATACATAGCAAAGCTTTCTCTCTCCGGTTACAGGCCCATCTTGAGGGTCTGCTCCGTGTCCTACTCACCCAGGGACCCAGGAAAAAGGAGCCTTTACCTTCGGAAACCCTCGGCAAGCAAAGGGAAACTCAGAAAACTGCACAGCTATCTCAAGGGCTTCAGAGCTGTGGGTACACACTTCACCACACACACTTCACTTTCTTTCACAATTCACAGGCCAAAGCAAGTCACGTAGCTAAGTCTAACTTCTATGAGATGGACACGTATACTCTTATCATGTATCTAAGAGTAAGAGAAATGCAAACACTTGGTCAATGGCATTATGACTAGCACATTTCTCTAACAAGTACCTAATTGAGTTCAAGACTACAATAGACCAAAAGAAACCAATGCCAGCACGTCAAGACTCTTTTCCGCAAGAAGCGTCACAGGGCTGCAAAGATGGCACCCTCCTTGGTAATGAAATATATGCCAAAGTGCTAAACTAAGGACAACAGTAGCAATACAAATAAAATGCTACAGAAGCAAAGAAGAGAGAGTGATTAATTAAGCCTGCCAGGAACAATGAAGTTAAAATTAAAAGCTCAGCAAACCCTAACAGACAAGTTGAATGCCCCCTTTCCAGAAAGGGGGAGTTAACCCTCAAACAACATGGGTTTGAACTGCATGGGTCCACTTATTCATGGAGTTTTTTCCACATGGTAGAGTACAGTAAATGTATTTTCTCTTCTTTATGATTTCCTTGACAATATTTTCTTTTCTCTAGCTCACTTTATTGTAAGAATACAGTATATCACGCACATAACATACAAAATATGTGTTAATCGACAGCTTGTGTTATCGGTAAGACTTCCAGTCAACAGGAGGCTGTTAGTGGTTAACTTTGGTGGAGTGAAAAGTTATATTCAGATTTTCAACTGCATGGGGCACCGACCCCCTGCTGTGTTCAAGGGTCAACTATAGTGGCAAAAGAAACCCAATGATAAAATATATAAAGATGAAAACATACGGCCCACTTAAATTCTAATAGCAAAGTAACGCTACACTGTCTTGCTGAGTTCACAGTGTGAAGAGCCTTGAAATCCGAATAAGAAGTATGGTCTTTGCTCTTAAGGTAGACAGTCAAAAGGTTAAGAAGATAGATGATAAGTCTGAAAAATAAACAAAATGGACAAAGGCAAGGCATATGGCCAAGATACAAATTAGAAGTCTTTTTCCATTCTTCAGCCAAGTACCAATGAGGACCTAAACTAGGGACATGGCATGGGATCAACTTGAGACTCTTTATGCGGGAAAATTAGCAAAACTTGTGATCATTTCCTATCTCTATGCTATTACTCACTACATTCTAATATATTTAAATGATCAGCACCTTTCCCGTTAAGAACAAACCTGCCTCTTAATCCCCTCTGCTCACACATGGACACTCCATGTTTGCAGACCTGACCGCTCTCAAACCACTGTCTTCCCTCCCTGTCCCTCAGGTCCCCTTTAGCAACTGCCGACATCTCTATGGAAACCGTATCGATCTCTCAAACCCTCTCATCCTGCCTCTCTTCCAACTGGTCATGGTTTTAGCTATTCTCTTTCTCTGATCCCTGCAACACATTCTAGACACTGCTTTCTCCCTTCTCTGTACCAACAAATCCACAATTTCTTGACCAAGATTCCGGGGCCAGAGGTGTGCCATAATTCAGAAGTTTTCAGATTTAGAAGATATCATGGTATCCACACAATATATTATGTAAAATATGCAGCAGAGATTGGGAATATCCACACACTGACCTTCTGGGAGAAATTCACAACACATGGATATTTCTGAGAAAAAAATACGTAAATGTTCCCACCAAGTTCCTGACAAGTTTTAAATCAAGTTTTACTACAACATGAGTTTTGACACCAAACTTGCAAAAAGAAAAATACACTTTCAAAGCTGTCTCTGAATTTTAGAATTTCAGATAAGGAACCGTGGACCTGTAATTCACCTGGTCTCCTACAGCCACTGTTTATATTTATATAATCTCTTGTTTTCCACATCGATTAGGCAACTCCTGGTATTCAAGGGCTTCTACAATTTGGTTCCAATCTGCCTTTTTTCAGCCTAATCTCCCAATTTCTCTCAACCACTACCTCTACCTTCACAGGACCACTCCTTGCTACCCAAACCTCTCCAGAAACTGCCTTTGCTTATGAAGCTTTCTCAGCCCAGATTGGTCCCTCCCCAAACACCTACCCATTCTTCATGACATATCATTTTCATGCTGCTGCTTCTCTAGTCCTCCATCGGCTGTGACCACTGCACCTGTTAATCTGGCATGGCACCTGTCTTATTCTGTTTTGTACCACAGTTTCCTGAATACTTCTGACCATTTTAATGGTCTACTAGCAAAGATTGTGACTTAATTCTTTCTCTTAGGTTCCATCTGTATTCTTTTTCTAATTTCTTGAGATAAATGCGACTAATGTCACTGATGTGTTAACTTCTCACTCTGACTATGAATTTGTCTGTTTATCCTTTTACAGGCTATGTTATTAGGTGCATACACATTAAGAAATGTGACATACCTTCCTGGAACTGGAATCTTTTATTATAAAAAGTTCTCTTTAGGGGCAATGAGATGGTTCAGTCGGCGGTGTCCAACTCTTGATTTTGATTCAGGTCAAAATGGTTTGTGGTTTGAGCCCTGTGCTGGCAGCGCCAAGCCTGCCTGAGATGCTCTCCCCCTATCTCTCTCTGCCCCTCCCCCACTTGCATGTGTGTGCGCACGGGTGTGCACATGCACACACACTCTTTTTCTCTCAAAAATAAACTAAAAAAAAGTTCCCTTTCTATACAATAATACCTCTTGCGCTGAATCTACTTTTTATGATATCAATGTAGCTATATCATCTTTCTTTTGAGCTATTGTTTGTATGGTATACTTTTTCCATCATTTATTTTCAATCTTTTAGTCTAAAATTATGCTAAATATGCTGCCTCACATTAGCAGCATCTAGTAAGGTTGCAGGATTTCATTCAGTTTGATAATCTGCTTACTTTTTTTTAATACAATAGTCTTAACATTTCACATAATAAATACATAGATGTTTTTTAAAATGATTTTTTAATTAAAATAAATTTTTTAAAGTTTATTTATTTTGAAGGAGAGCACAAGCGGGGCAGGGGCAGAGAGAGGGAGTGAGAAAATGCCAAGCAGGCTCCACGATGGCAGTGCAGGGCCCGATCCCAGGCTCAAACTCACAAACCGTGAGGCCATGACCTGAGCCAAACCCAAGAGTCAGATGCTTAACCAACTGAGCCCTCCAGGCGCCCCTTGTTTGATAAATTGAAGTTTAAATTTATTATCTTACTATTTGTTTTCTATGTTCTCTATACTTCTTTTTAATCCTTTCTTGACTTCCTTGATTGTTTATAAGTTATTTCGGGGCACCTGAGTGGCTCAGTCGGCTGAGCATCCGACTTCGGCTCAGGTGTGACGATCTCATGGTTTGTGGGTTCAAGCCCCGCGTCGGGCTCTGTGCTGATTGCTAGCTCAGAGCCTGGAGCCTGCTTTGGATTCTGTGTCTCTTTCTCTCTCTGCCCCTCCCCTGTTCATGCTCTGTCTCTGTCTCTCAAAAAAAAAAAAATAAAAATGTAAAAAAAAAATTAAATAAATAAAACTCATTCTTTCTAAAAAAAAAATTATTTCATTTTCTTCCTCTATTACCTGTTAATTATACTCCTTTTACTATTCTTTTAGTGGTTATCCTAAAATTACAGACTGCATCCTTGTTATCAGTCTAAATTAGTATTTTTACCTCTTTCTACACAATGCAAGGGCCTTAGGACATTTTAAACCCATTTACTTCCTCCACCTTACATGTAATGTCATGTGTTTTGACAATACAGATTTTTATATTCTATAAGACATTATCATTTTATTATTCTACACTCACATATTCATCTTTTGTTGTTTTTCATTTCTACCTAATTCTTCAAATTTTTACCTAGGAACATTTTCTATCTGAACACTCTTCATTATTTCTTTAATGGATTCTCTCAATTCTTGTCTGAAAACGTATTTTACCATTTCTTTCACTTTTATGCTCACCTCCTAATATGACTAGTTATTTCTCACAAGTGCCAGATACCGTTCGTGAAAAATCAGAGAACTACTTGATGCCTCAGATAATGTTATCTTTCTCAGAGAGGATTTACTTTTGCTTCTGGCGAGCAACCACAGGCACTAGCAAATCCACACCATCTTAAAGCAGTCAGGAATCAGGCTCCAGCTACAACAGTCTATAACTTACTATTCTTACTACTGTTGGGATGTGACCCTTCAGTTTGATGGACTCTAATCTCCCAATTTTTATCACCCTATCCCCCCCCACAAAGGTCCATCAAAACCCTATTAAATTTCTCGGCCAATTAGCTTATTTTTCCTGAACAGGTACCCCTAGTGGAGAAGTGCTTCAAGTGCTAGACTCCCCTCTCTGGGTTTCCTCCTCCCAGATTGTGATTCTATAATTCTCCACACTTTTTTATTAGGAACCTTGTCCATTTTTCAAATTGTTAACTAGTAGGAGGGTTGGCCCAAATTATCTAGCCTTATCAATCATTTATCTGCTGCTATACCTACCAGACTACCTTATATACTTGGATGGAAGGCACTAGTTACATCAGGTTTCCCACTAGGAACCCCCACAACAAATCAACCAGCTCAATTTTTCATACTGACCAAAAACTTGACTGTGACCAAGAAAGGCAACAGGGAGTCTTTATTAAGGTTTCTGAACAAGAAAGTATGCCCATCACGTTAGTGTTTTTAGAATACTATTCAGCCAAAAACAAAGAATATAGAAAAACAAACCAATTGGGAGAATACTGCAGACATGAGCCAGTAACAACTTGGAGAAGGATGACAGCAATTAGAATGAAAGGGGACAGAAGCAAGGGAAACAATAGTGTTCTAGCAACCTTGACAATCACCTGGAAACAAGGGGTGAAGGAGAAAAAAAGAGCCAAAGATGAATGTGAAATCTCAAGGCCAAGAGTGAAAATGATTTGGGAGAAGAGGAATTTAGACTTAGACACAAATATGAGGTATCCACAAGAAGAAATCCAAGTTGAAATGTTCAACAGACATTTGGAGAGCCTGGTCTGAGCCCTCACCAAGAGTATGGTGACTGCTAAAAAAGTATTAACAGAATTCTCCACCACTAACCAGAATATTATTCACTAAACCAGTAAACCTGTTACCTATTTCCATTCACTGGTATATTAAAAAATTAGAACTGGAATTCACATTTCATGCTTTGGAGACATAGAAAAAGGAAAATACATAAATAGAGAATTTATCACAGTTAAAGAAGAGAGAAGTTAAATGCAAGGGGGCAGAATGGTTTTAAAAAGAAACCTAAGGCAGAGAGGGTGGCCAGGGGGACGGGCTAAATGGGTGATAGGTATTAAGGAGGACACTTGTGATGAGCACTGGGTATTATTTGTAAGTGATGAATCACTAACTTCTACTCAAGAACTAATATTACACTATATGTTAACTAACTGGAGTATATATAAAAACTTTGGGGGGGGGGAACCTAAGGCAAAACACACTGTCACAGTTTAAACAATCTAGCAGTAGGTAAAAAAGGTAGTCATATATGCAGTGTGGTATATTAGTAAGCAGAATCCTGAGCAGGGTTAGCTATTAAGTGATTTTCGTAAATTAAACTTAATAACAAAAAAGCTTTTTAAAGTTACTGAAATGGTGGAAAAGTCATTGTTTCCAAATTAAAAGAAATAGGATTGATTTCTTTTTTTTTTTTTTTTTTTTTTAAGAATGAGCTTGAGCAGAGGAGAGGGACCAAGGGGGGGGCAAGAGAGAATCTTAAGCAGCCTCCACGCTCAGTGTGGAGCCGGACACGGAGCTCAATCCGATGACCCTGTGATCAGGACTTGAGCCAAAATCAAGAAACGACGTTCAACCGATTGAGCCATGTGTTTTGTTTTGTTTTTTTAAGAGTCAGTATGTTAAAGTATACAGTTATGTAGGAACATTTAGGTTTAACAAATTAAAATCTTTCAAAATCTCTGAAAACAGTATTCTCTAATCTTTAAGTCAATAACTGGGCAATATGGAACATTATTTTGTATACCCTTCAGTCTCCCCAACAGGATATGCCTTTTGATGGAGATAAATATATCACTCTGACATGTAAACTACACAAACCCGCAGCTATTTTAAGATGTCCTTGAAAGATAAAGGCCCATGCCCTAGAGTCCAGCTCATGGATTTATCAACCCCAGCACTACATTTCTGATTATGTGCCAAATGCAACTCATCCCACTTTTGTTTTAGCTAATTTTAACAATATTTCATTTCTAAAATCAGAGTTGCAAATAAAACGTTCCACCCAAATTCACTTTTCTGGCTCACGGAGCCCGGCATATAGTCTTGCTCTGTTCCACATGAAAAGTGCCCTTACGGTTTCTAATAGAATACCAACAATATGCCACATATTTGTAATAATGAATAAATTAATAAATGGAATTAACTGAACACTGAATAAATTTATTAAATGACTAAATATCTGGAGATTAGTGACTGTGTGTACCTAATCATGCTACTCTTTCCACAGGACAGGTCAAACTTAGTTGCTGTGTTGGGACTGTGCCAGACATAAAGGATAAAAAGACAAACACAACAGAGTCCTCACAGGAGGACCCGTGAGGTGGCCAGACATGGACACACAAACAATGTAACACAATCACCACTCTAACAGGGTTGGCATTGCCAAGGTGTTGTAAGTACCCAGAAGGAAAAATTCCAATGGTCTGTTTTGCTTTGAGGGGAGCTCAAGGAGTCCAGAACATTCCACACAGGTGGACACTAACGAATTTAAGCCTGGGAAAAAGACGAAGAAGCATTTGCCAAGCAGGAAACAGCAGACAAAGTATCTTCGAACTTTGCTTAATGCAACCAAGTATTTTAGTAAAGCCAGTTCGTTTCAATGCGGAGAAAATTTATAAGATGATATTTGCATGTTTAATCAAGAGCCACATAGCTGCTGGGTGGCAGAATTGAGACAAAACCCAGGTCCCCATGTTTTTATCCATTTCACCGGGCTATTTAATAATGGTTAGACTCAGGGTGGCTCAGTCGATTGAGCTGACTTCGGCTCAGGTCATGACCTTGTGGTTCATGCATTCGAGCCCCACACAGGCTCTGTGCTGACGGCTGGCTCAGAGCCTGGAGCCTGTCTTCAAATTCTGTGTCTCCCTACCTCTCTGACCCTCCCCTGCTCACACTGTCTCTCTCTGTCTCTCAAAAATAAATAAAACATTTTAAAAAATAATGGTTAAATTCCAAATCTTACAAAAGATACCATTCTGAAGTAAGATATTTTTACAGGCTATATTGCTGAACTCTAAGTAGAACATGTATGGATTCTACAAATAAACAAAACTCCCTTGGTTTTACACCATATTTTACCTTTTCGTTATCAATGTGGTTTCCAAAATACTAACATCAAATGAGATACCACTCTTGTCTTTTAGTTTTTAATAAAAATTACTCCGATTACCTAAAGTGAAAATTATTTAGCCTCTAACATGCTGTACTAGTAAGGAAGGGTGGGGGGAAACAGGCACTCCGACCTACACGTAACTGGGTGGACTGTAAGTTGGTACAACTTTTGTGAACTCCAATACAGACCCACACAGTAAACACCACAGCACTGTTCGTAACCCCCAAAGATCGGAAGCAATCTAAATATTCATCCATCAAAAATCAGTTAAATAAATGAAGGTACACAATAAAGTAAGGTGCAACGAACACTCAGACATTCCTGATACAGAATGAGGGAGCTCTAGACACACTGGCAGGGCCATTCTCCAACCCTCAGGGACGCTGCAGTTCTGACCGGTCCCCCAGCAGCGCAGCCCGGGCCACTAACCCGTTACCTTCATATTACTGATAACTGGTCAAGCAAACTCATGGCACATATGTAGCCAAGTGACCTTCCAAAACTATGGATTAGATTGGGCTTGATAAACAATACTATCGTGCCCTCTAACTTTAAAAATATAACACTGTAACTAGAAGAGTGAAAAGACATCTTGCAGTGCTTAATGAGATTAAACATAAGAAAAATCTACTCAAGCAGAAACTCCAAATAAACGAATGTAGCAAATCGCAATTCGATTGGTCAAATTAATGATCTACATGTGAAGTCAGAGCCCAAGTGTAATACACATTACAAAATTTTCAACCCACATTTCATTGATATAAATAAGACAAGTAATATATCTTGTCCTGATAATTTGAACTGAAATGGCTTGCTTTTTTTCTTTTAGAAGATTATTTAGTATTATTTCAATAACAGCGAAACAGTGTTAAAAAACTATCCTTTTTGAGGGAATTGAGTTTTTGGTGTTCTAATACAAGTTCTGATACTTCTGAACCCCCAAACCACCTAATGTTTGATGTCAAAAAACATGATCACATTCGGATTTCTACTAGAAAAACTTTATTTAACAAGAAGTGAATTATTTATTGGTAAACTATTGATATACATTGCATTCAATAGGTACTTAATGCCTAGTATGTATCAGATACTAGACTAGGTACTAACAACACAATAAAAACAGCTAGTATGTTTTAGATACTGGGCTAGGTACTGAAAACCCAGTAACAAAGAAGGCAGACGTGTTCCTCTGTCCTCTCACAACACAGTGCTGGGAGCAGGGGGAGGGACAGGCACAGCCAAACTAGAAATTATAATACCCAAATGAACTACAATAATATACTCAGTGTTATAAAGGCACAGGTGAGGGGCCCCCAAACCCAGACTTGGGGGCACAAGGTATCAGAGAATGTTTCCCAAAACAAATGATGGCCAAGCTGCAGTCAAAGTAAGATCACACCAGCCAAAAAAATAAGAGGGCAGAGAAAATGGAAGAATTTTCCAGGCCATCAAGTTAACATGGCAAAAGCCAAGAAGAGAGTACATAAACTGTTCAATGAACTGAAGTAAGTTCAATACACAGAAGCAGACATATAACATATCGGGCTATAGAAATAAGCAGAATCAGATAAGGAAAGGTTTCTTAAGTCATATTAAAAAGTTTGAACTTCAATCTAACAGAAAAATGATAATCAGATTTATGATTTGGAAACAGTCACTCTGAAATGAAGAGTAAAGCAAGAGATGTGAAGACTAGAGGCAGAGTAACCGGCTAAGATGAGCATTTCAATGAAACCGGGGAGGATGGCAGCCTGGACCGGTCAAGGCAAGTGGACAGGAGTGGACAGGAGTCAAGAGAGAAGTCAGAAGTAAATGAGATCTGGTAGTAAATTGGATGTGAGAAATAAGGGCGAGGGTAGAGTCAAGAATTAGTAAGCAAATAACTCAAAGCTATGAGGCACAGATCTTGGGTTTCATCTACAACTTATAATGCCTAGGTACGAAATTTATTTGTTAGGGGCGCCTGGGTGGCTCAGTCGGTTAAGTGTTCTACTCTTGGTTTCAGCTCACGTCATGATCTCAGTTTGTGAGTTTGAGCCCCACATCGGGCTCAATGCTGATGGTGTGGCGCCTGCTTGGGAATCTCTCTCTCTCCCTCTCTCTCTGCCTCTCCCTGGCTCACTCTCTCTCAAAATAAATAAAACTTTAAAAAACATTTTTTCAATATATAAATTTGTTAAAAGAGTAAATATTTCATATTTGGTGGCAAAAAGATTAAGAAAACAATTTACACTCAAACAACAGGAAAAGTAAATATTTGTCCATGATGAACATAGCTCTGGCTACAACCAAAAAATAAATAAATAAAAGCTACTTAGTGAAATAACTGTTTGTGGTAAACAACACCAAGATACAGAAGGCCAAAGCAGGCCCCAGCACCTGCTAAAAACAGTGGACACTTCAGAACTGAGGAGCACTTCCTAAGTGTGGTGGGGCCTGGTCATCTATTGCTGAGTGACCTTTCTACACGGCACCTTACTTCCACACCAGAATTAAAATATGATCTGGCCCTGACCTTCAAGCACTGGAAATGTTACTAAGGCAGGGAGGGGTGGGGATCAGAGGCCAAGTGCTTTCCTTAAACAGAGTACTTTCTGCACCTTGCCCTACCCAAATTTTATAGCTGGGATGATGTTCATCTATAAAGGGTTTATCAACAAAGTGTGACGTCACTTGTTTGTATTAGCAAATATTAGAAACTAGCAGGTACTCGCCAATCCTCAAAGATACCAAAAAGGTTACAGTTAAAAAATTAAAATATACTGAAGTTAGCTGAAATAATACAGTTTTAAATAAAAGAAACACTGACATAATAAATGGAATCTGTTAAAGTCGGAAATATATTCACTCTAAAAAGTTCCACAATTTCTATCTAATTTTCTAACAGTTTACTTTAAAGGTTAGGTAATTTGGTGAATATTCATCTAGGAAATATTCATAAATTTATGCCATAATCAAATTAAAAAGTCTCCAAATACATATTATAGAGACTACTTCCAACCAGTCCGAAAAATCCCAAGGACGCAAAAATCAATACGATTGGTTCTTTACCTGCAGCTCCTTCGAGACTCTCTCTAGGTGATTAGTTATCTTTTTAATCAGATCACTGTACATCTGTTCTGAGTGCTGCTGGCAGACACATTTATACACACAGCTGTGGGAGAAAACCAAAACAGAAGATCAAGTTAACCATGATGAACTTCACTCAACCTAAAATGAATGTCAACCTAAAATGAATGCATACTTGGGATATATAGCCGCTGGTCAGATAATTAACTCAGCTAAAAACACTGACCAATCACAACTCTTAAACAGAAATTTACCTTGCCCCAGTCAGTGCTCAGATGACAAAGATACTGCCACCAGCTGCAAATCTTTCAGAGTACTACGTTACACAGTTTGTCAGTACTAGATAATCTAGTATCAGGTGATAATCTGAGAGTCTGACTATGATAACTACTTATAAACCAGCTTCTCGCTCACTCTCTCATTTCAATGAATTGTCAAAATAAGAGGAAGAGAGTGATAATCAGCACCAAGTTTCTAACTCACAAAAGGTTTGCAATGTAATCTCTTTGTGCATCACTTGTATCGAACAACACGACTGTCACTTCCTCCTCTGTGACAGGGCTGAGCTCATGTCCTGCCCCAGGTCCTCACTAATTTGCTGCTTCCATTTACCAGGACCTGGGAAACAAAATAACCAAAGACAGGACTGTGTGTCAATAAACATCAAGAGGTTAACCTAGGGTCTCACTATGAGACAAAAAATACATTATTTTTGCACCAGGTACTGGTCATTCGTGACCTCCAAAGTTTCTTCCTTATGTACAGTGGGGTTAGCGGGCTGAGATGGGAGGAAGTCTAATCCAGTTGAGGTTAACTCTACCTTGATTTGAAAGCCAATTCAGAAGCAGAAAGTACACACCAAACCTCTAACCTCCAAGTGTGGAATATACAAACCACCCATAGAGCCTCAACATACGTGTATTACACGCATACATATGCCGTAATTCAAGGTGTCATGAACCCCAATATACCCTCCCAAACCCAGGCAAATGAAATCTTGACTTACCTGTATATCTGTTCATAGGATATAGGGATATAGTCACCAGGACTCTGGGTTAAAAGCTGATCTATGGCACCATCCAATTTTGGCCAGTAAGTACTCTTATAATCTTCAATAGTTATAACATTCATTACTAAAAGTAAAAAGAAAAATAAATATTACTACTTATCACATGTAAACACAAATCAAAGCAATTCTTCTTTTCATTTATTCTAATTTCTTTGACATTCAATCACCTAAATACAACTCAATTATTATCCCATTTCAAAAACAAGGAAAAGGCAACTCTGTCAGGGATTTTAAAGGCATTAATTATGATTTGAAAAGGAATGCCCATGAATCCATCTTTAAAAATAAAAATAAAACAAAGAAGTATCTTTGGTTTCCTTTTCCAGTGTTCACATCTGTTATCAGTGGAGCATTTTCAAACACACACTCACCCTCAAATACACGTTGCCAATGATGTGACAAGATGGTCTATCCATGAACCACAACGAAGTTCTGGAAAAATGAACCTCAACAATCAATCTTTAGACACCCCTGAGAAAATTCACCTAACACAGGACTATCTCCTTATTATATTGCATTAAAATCCAAACGCTACAGTAACAAAAGAGGTTGCTAGAAACTCGCAGGGATTTTTGGCACCAAGAGCACTTCCTGGACATTACTAAGCTCTGACTCAAACTCTACGACCTTACACCTGATAAGCCCAACCCAAAACATCGACGAACTGGAGACAACATTGAGGTTTACCTCATTCCTATGGTCTGGCTCTCCTTCCTTCACTGAAGGTTTCATAACGCTCTCCTCTCCTAACAGCTGGTCCTAACAACTCTGAACTCCAGGGCGACAGGGGCTTCGCAACACTGAAACGCTAATGTTAGAAAGAGCTACCCCGCCCCCACCCCCTGGAAAAAGGAACTATGCAAAGAACCTAAAATACCCTATGTCTTAAAGAACCACCACCATCTCAAGGGACAGAAACAGGTATTTTCTACATCAGGTATTTTACCACTTCTTCTACCAGAAACTGGGAAGCAAAGAATTGACTTCCCTAAGAGTACATGGCTATTTACCGTCAGAAGTACGAGATAAAGAAAGCCTTTACCTACTGATTTCCAAATTCAGGTTGGAGAGGTTTCTCATATGTACGTACCACCTCGGTCATTGTTGCTCAGTATTTTCTTTAAATCAATTCACTTCTTGCTTAAATTTATTCTTTAAAAAATGTTTTCATTTATTTATTTTGAGAGAGAGTACGCGCACATGCACGAGCAGGGGAGGGGCAGGAAAATCCCACGCAGGCTCCATGCTCCGCGTAGAACCCAATGCAGGGATCAATCCACGACCCTGAGACCGTGACCTGAGCTGAAATCAAGAGTCAGATGCCCAACTGACTGAGCCACTCAGACACCTCTCTTGCTTAAATTTATTCTAAAAGACACATTCATATAACATAGAATAATCTTAAATGCATTTTGCCAACTGAGACTCAGACCAAAATGGCTACTTCCTATAAGACTCTCATTTACAGACATGCTAAGCTTTTTATAAACTATGAAAAGGAAAACAGACTGGTGACTGCCAGAGGCTTGGAGGTAGGGAGGACTGTCTGCACAGGGTAGCAGGGGTGAACAAACTGTTTTTTGTAGAACATCTGGGTGGGTAGGCCACTCCAGGCATTTGTCAAAACCAACAAAAATGTGTATCATAAATAAGTAAATTTACTGCATGAAAATTTAAAAAACAAAACAAAAATCAAGCAGGATGCAACAAAAATGGAAATAAAATCTCGACAAATGAATTCCTGCACAGAAGGGAACGGAGAAGAAAAGGTTTGACTACGCAGGCTAAAACCATAAGGAACTGCACATGTGCACGCACACAGCCACACAGAGAGAAGGATGGAGGAAGCCAGGTCACAGGGGGCCTTGGAGGCCCTTGTAAAGACTGGCTTTTACTCTGAGCTAGACAGGGACACCCGGAGGGCTTGGGATGGGAGAAGTGCTGTCTTCTGACTTGGGCTTTCTATGGGCCATCCAGCTGCTAGGTTAGGAGTAAGCAAAGTGAGGAGGCTGTGAGATGCTGGAGGCTGAACCCGCTGGTAGCAGCGAGAGTGAGAGACATAGTTTGAACATATGTTAAAGACTGAGCCAACCAGATGTGCTGATGGTCTGGATGTGAAATGTGACAAAGGGACAAGAATGACTTCAAAGTTTGTGGCCTGGGCACCAAAGGACGGGGCTGCTGTTTACCGGGATGAGGATGTAAGAGAAGCTCAGCGTATCCGAGAACAAAGCAGAAATGGCCGGTGCCCCACCCGTTTACTCTGTCCCTAAACAAAGGCCACTGTCAACAACCTACCAAAAGTGCTTTTCTCTTCTCACTCTGTGGTTCTAGTTTACTGAATCTCCTGTCATCCAAACCGGACCACATACCCACACTCCACATCAGAAGTTGTGGCTTAAAGAAGGGAAGTGACATGCTCGGAAAGGAAACTCCAAGCACAGAAGCCAAGAATGAACGTAAACATCCCACAGGCACCCCGACCTCGGGGTTCAGTGGTCTCCGCCTCTGTGGGCAGCTGGCAAGCTCTCCTACTTCTCAAGCATGGGCTTTCCGCTTCAGCAAATTACCAAGTCCAAGGTACAAAGGAAGAAAAAGAATCTAAAATGTGAGGTCCTGTGTCTCCAAGTACAGAACAGAGTCCCCCAGAAGCAGAAACTGCCGATGCCGCTCAGTCATCACTCATGCGGCATCTTTTAATGTTCTACTTTCAAATATCTTTGAAAAGGGACTTGAAAACCAAAATGAAAAAGGCATGATCACAGTAGATAATCTTAAAGCCTATTTCCACATCAAAAAAAGTTATAGCTATTCCCATTTTACATTTCCATATATAAACATAATATACATCTATTTCTACATATATTTTGCTTGAAAAATAAGTAAGTAGCCAATTCCGCTGACCTTAATTAAATGCTGGCTGTTAGAGACTGAATATTTGTGTTTCTTCCCCCAAAATTCATATGGTGAAATCCTAACCTCCAGTGTGATGGTGCTGGGTGGGGGCCTCTGGGAGGTGATTAGGTCATGACACTGAGGCCCCCTCACAAATGGAATAAAGCACCCTCAGAGACAGTCCTTAGACCTTACACAATGTAAGTCGCCAGCAAGAAGACAGTCTACTATGCACCCACCACCAGAAGCGGGCCCTTGTCAGACTGAATTTGCCAGCACCGTCATCTTGGACTTCCCAGCCTCCAGAACTGAGAAGTAAGTTTCTGTGATTTATAAGCTTCCCAGTCTCTGATATTGTTTTATAACAGCTGAACAGACTAAGACACTAGCTAACATCACTTTCTTCTAGGAAACCAGCCAATCTTCACCATGGTAGCAAAAGAACAGAATACAAATAAGCATCGAGAGAACTAGAGGTAGCCTGAAGAATGAGCACTCATTGGTACAAACTCTGAGCCAAAGATTAGGACAGTTTTTCATACCAATGTGCAGTCGACACTTAAAATGACAATCCAAGAAACTTTGAAGTATTTGTTATTCCTTGCTAATCTCAACCTAATCCCTGATTTAAAACTACATACACACGTACACACAAAGCACGTGTATGTGTGTGGTATGTAGTCCTGAATTTTAAAATAGATCCTCTTGTTAGAGAAATATAGTCAATCACTCTCAACTTTGTCCACAAAAAAGCTCAGACTGATCAAAAGGAATATAAACATGGAAACTAAACAAAAATGACGTTATCATTAAATTTATAAATTTTATATAGGTTATATTTTCCAGCTTGAAAATAATACACTATTTTGGGGGGCGCCTGGGTGGCTCAATAGGTTAAGTGTCCGACTTCGCCTCAGGTCATGATCTCGCAGTTTGTGAGTTTGAGCCCCGCGTCGGGCTCTGTGCTGACAGCTCAGAGGCTGGAGCCTCCTTCAGATTGTGTCTTCCTCTCTCTCTCTGCCCCTTCCATGATCATGCTCTGTCTCTCTGTCTCTCAATAATAAATAAACATTTTAAAAAAATTTTTAAGAAAATATTACACTACTTTTTAAACAGTTTAAAGAAGGTATTAAAACTCAAAAACCAACAAGGCCCAGGTCAGTAACATAAATGAGTAAAGCAGGCCTAGTATAAAAATAAAAACAATGAGGGGCGGCTGGGTGGCTCGGTTGGTTAAGCCTCCGACTTCAGCTCAGGTCAGATCTCACGTTCATGGGTTCGAGCCCCACGTCAGGCTCTGTGCTGACAGCTAGCTCAGAGCCTGGAGCCTGCTTACGGTTCTGTGTCTCCTTCTCTCTCTGCCCCTCTCCCTCTCATGCTCTGTCTCTCTCTGTATCAAAAAATAACATAAAACATTAAAAAAATTTTTTAATAAATAAAAAAATAAAAACAATGAGCGGTTCAATGAACTGAAGAATGCAGTGCCCTCTAGAGACAGAAATTCTAGTGTTAACCTCAAGATATCATGCAACAAGACTTAAACCTGGAAACACGTATTTATTAGATAACAAGTTCATGCAGTCTAAGTCCTACTGAGAAAGTTGTTTAATTGACCTTTAATAAAATAAAATGAAATAGTTGAAATCTAAGGTTTAGGAAATATCAGCAGGTTACTAATAAATAAGAAACTACTAGAGATATATAATTCATACCAGGCAGGAATATATATGCTCGATTCTCATACTTTTTTTATCCAAGTAACTGGGACATATTTACTGTCCCTCTCCCTCAAACTAGACCTTCGCCCCCTAATGGAGGAATTTACTACTACGGCCCAAACTCCAAACTGTGCCCATATTATGTGAATTAATTTAGTGAAAATCAAAACAAATCCTTATTTTAAAAACAGTTGATGGCATACCATTTCTTAGTTGTTCTGGAATTAATGTTTAAAGCATATTTTATTTCACACAGACTGAAGCAGGTAAATGCTATGATTCCTACTGAATTTGTTATTTGTTTGTAAGGGGAAGATGTATTCAGAAATTACATCAGGCATTATGAATTTTTTTTTAAATGTTTTTATTGACTTTTGAGAGACAGAGAGAAACAGAACGAGCAAGGGAGGGTCAGAGAGAGAGGGAGATACAGAATCTTAAGCAGGGTCCAGGCTCTGAGCTACCTGTCAGCACAGAGCCCGATGCAGGGCTTGAACCCAAGAACCATGAGATCATGACCTGAGCCGAAGCTGGACACTCAACCAACTGAGCAACCCGGGGAATTTATACTCGTTCTACCGCAAGACCTTTCATTACCTTCTATTAGTGGTTCTCAAAGTGTGATATGAAGAACAGTAGCAGTATCATCTAAACTTGTAAATGCCAACTGCCAGGCCCTACCCCAAAGCTCCTGATCAGAGGAGATCTGGAGATCTGGAGATCTGGAGATCTGGAGAGGAGCTGGGAGAGACTCACAACACAGAATCTGTTAACCAAGCCCTCGAGGCGATTCCTACCTACACCTGCTCAAGTCTGAGACTGCCTCATGCCCCTCCAGCAGCTCAGAACAACCAGGGTCACAGGTGTATTCTGAACAACTTGTAGAGTCAAAGAAAGGTGTAAATGTACCAGAGAAAAATGGTAAAAGAACAGCTAGGACTCCTTAACTTTATACTCTTCCAGGTCTCTTTTCTCCCTACCAAGAACACTGTCTTCATTCAGAATTGACTTCTAGGAACACAGCAAAGGCAGGGTACCTGGATGGCTCAGCGGGTAAGCATCACACTTTGGCTCAAGTCATGAGCTCAAAGTTCACGAGTTCAAGCCCTGCATTGGGCTCTGTGCTGACAGCTCGGAGCCTGGAGCCTGCTTCCGGTTCTGTGTCTCCCCCTCTCTCTGTCCCTCCTCCCCTTCCTCCCACCATGCTTCTGTCTCTGTCTCACCCTCAAAAATAAACAAACTTAAAAAAAGAATACAGAAAAGGCAATTATAAATTAAATAATTAAGCCAAATTTAAGAGGCCAAATTATGTCTCAAATGCAATGACTTCCTAGATTAACTACAACTAATGACAACTAGATGAGGTGGCAGAATGGACTTGGGCTAAAAGCTCTGGGTTTTCTATCTAACTCTGGCTAGTGTATGTGATCTCAGAAAAAACATATGACTTCTGGTTGCCACAGTCTGTCCATCCATCATGATAACAATCCAGTACACTCGTAGTGTCTAAAACATACCAGCTGGTAGAATGCTCGCCTCCCTCCAGCACAAGGGGATGACTGAACACTTCCACGTAATGGGCAGAGAGAAGCTAACGGCCAGGAACAAAGTCTGGGGAGTGGGGGAAAGCCCACGGGAATGAAAAAAAGGAAGAGTAAAACAGGAGCATCTGAAGTAGAACAAGGTAGTGTGTTCTAATAAATAAATGGGGTGTTAGCTAAAAAAAGAAAATTCCAATTATTTACTTCTCTCAAAAAAAATAACTTGATACTGGCACAAGAAATAGTAATACTTAGCTGTTCGTAAGAGAGCTAGCTAGTTATTAAAAAGAATACTAAAAGGGGTTACCAATTACTTTAAATATCCTTTTCCTTAGTAGGAGGAAAAAAACCCTACAAGTCAAGTATATTCTGATTTGACAATAGAGGAGGGTGATTAATGTGAAGTCCCAATGAAGCAACTGTTTCTAAAGGAGACAAAAACCTGGGGCACTTGGGTGGCTCAGTCAGCTGAGTGTCCAACTTTGGCTTCAGGTCATGATCTCACAGTTCATGGGTTCGACCCCTGCACCAGGCTCTGCCCTGACAGTGTGGAACCGGCTTCAGATTCTGTCTTCTTCTTTCTCTGCCCCTCTCCCACTTGCTTACATACATGCGCGCTCACACGCGCGCTCTCTCTCTCCCTCTCTCTCTCTCTCCCTCTCTCTCTCTCTCTCTCTCTCTCTCTCTCTCAAAAATAAATAAGCATTAAAAAAAAGAAGTAGGCAAAAACCTTTTAAAAGTTCCATGCTTCAGGTAGTTGTTTAGGAAATTTCTAAGGCTTAGAGTTTGTGATTTCATTCAATTCAATGTTAGGGACAATATAAAATGTCTCCTGTGATCATTAGGAAGTCATTCCATGTAAAAATGAAGTTACGTTCACATAAACAATTAAACTAACACCAAATTAAATTTTTATTTATAAGTCCTTATTAGTATCGTTTAAGGCTTCTGTGCTTCCCACCCCATCCCATCCTCCCCAAACAGAATCCACAGAAGACTTTTTACATACTAACTATATGACACTATACATATAACCTGCTTTGCCTTGCTTCAAATAACATGTTTCTTTCCTAAAAACACTGTAAAACTTGTATAGGAAACACATTTCACAATTGTTTTACTGCTTAAAAATCCAACTTGACAAAATGTAATGATGCAAATACCCTTCCCCGCTACTCACGCAGAAAGCGTGCGACAGCGGCCTACCAGCAACCCTGAAATCTACACACTTGTAGAAGAATCACTATACAACATTACTGCATAATTACAACATCACGCTTGGGGCTGTGACACGCTTCCTAAAATGAACAATGTTATAATAATATATATGAAAAGGTCAAGGGCTACCATTATACCTCTAACTCCAACTAACCCAAAATCTCTTAATATTCATATAGAAAGTATCTGTTCAACTAAATACATAGGTGAAAACCATGCCAAGTGCAGGTCTGCCGTAGTTTTAAGTCTGCTGATTTTCTGCAAGATTTAAATATATCAATCTCTCTGCGGCATTAAGACCAGGTCAGTTTAACTCTGAAGTAGTAGTATAAGGCAGTGTGTGCTGAGGTGGAATCATCAATAAGTGAGCTAATTTTGCCCTGCAGAACCCTGAGAAGTTCAGGGCTTGAAGACAGGATACAAGGAGTGTGGGTGAGAAGCAGAGAATGGGGGGGTGGGGGGGGGTTATCGGAAGGAAGGAGGTAAAGATTGGCTGCATTATCTACAGACTAAACTGTAAATACAGAAGACTCATTCTGTGCAAAAATTGAAAGATAAAAGCCTGGGACTCTGTGACATAGACACATTAAGGAGGTAGGGGGCACGGGCACACGCATGTGTATACAAAGCACAGGGCTGGTGAATTGAGTGAAAGCCAAAAGTCAACAAAAGAGGGAATCTGGGTGGCTCAGTAGGTTGGCTGAGCCTCCAACTCTTGATTTCAGCTCGGATTATAATCCCAAAGTGCTGAGCATGGAGCCTACTTGAGATATTTTCTCTCTCTCTCTCTCTCTCTCTCTCTCTCTCTCTCTCTCCCTCTCTCTCTCTCACCCTCTGCCCCTTAGCCCCCCCTCGCTCTTTCTAAAATAAAAAATAAGTAAAACAATTAAAAATTAAATATAAGATATGTTCAAACATCTAATCCTGCTCCTTTTTGTAAGTTAGGGAAAGCCATGGAGCAGGAAAAATGTACTTTACTTCCTGTTCCCCTTATCCCGCCCCCACCATTCTCCCAGAATGGAAGATCCTCCCCCTAGAGAAACTCAACAGTGCCAGAGAAAAGATACTCACGTACTAATATTTGGCAGTTCCGCAACAAAATAGCAGCCCTGCCTCCAAATAGCCCAAAGTGAAGGACAACACTTAGACCTGGTAAGGTCCCTTGTAAACACAGAACTACCACAATCAGCCTTTCTCAGTTTTAAGCATGAGCAGACCACTACAGATCACCTACACGTGCAGAGAGTTGACATGAGAAATCAAAACAAAAATGGAAGAGATAGAAAGATAAAAGAATTTTTAAAACTTTAAAAAACCTATATAATTACTATCCTTGGCGATGTAAAATAAAAACTAAAGACTGCCATGAAAAAGAAGCAATCCAAATGATCTTCAACTAAAAATACAGTAACTTCAACTAAAAATACAGTTAAAAAAACCAACTGAAGAAAGTATCAAGAAATTCTCCCAAAACACTGAGAGATTGAATAGAGCAAAAAGTAGTTAATAGAAAACAAAAACAGAAAGCTTACTATATAACTACCAATAATTCCAGAAAAAAAGGAAAGAATAGAAAAAATGTAAAGGGAGAAAAATACTGACACATTAAAATAAGAAAACATCCCAGAAATTTTCTCAAGGGGAAAAAAGGTCATATACAAAAGAACAAGAATTAAAATAGCACCCGAACTCTCCAGTGTAATACCGCAAGCTTACAGTCAATGAAGCAACACTTTAAATTCCAAGGAAAAGTTATTTTCAGTTAGTAATTCTCTACCCAGTCAAAATGTCAATCAAGTGTGAAAGCAGAACTTTTAAACATGGAAAGACATGAAACTTCATTATATATATTTATTATATATATAATATATATACACACATTTTCTCAGGAAGCTACTCAAAGATCTGTTCTACACACACCCACACCCACACGCGGGAAAACACCAATAAAAAGGAAGACATCAAGTAACAATCATTCCAACTATCTGGGAAGCCCCTGAGTAGCAACTGTGCAGTGGGCCTGAGGAATAAATAGAAACAAGGTTAACAGCTTCACAAGCAGACAAGAAGAAAATACTGATCAATCGAACATTTTAAAAACAGATATACCAGTGACAGATACATATGGTGGATCTGACAGAGCCACTGAAAAGTTTTAAAAAGAAGTTTGACAAAAATTATAGAAGTGTAAACAAAGCAACTAATAACAAAGATCTATGTGTAAGAAAATGTAATATGAGTGTTACTGGCCATAATCATAATGTAAAGAAGGTTTATTAACTGAGCCAAAAACTGTGATATTTAAAGAACTGAAGGGATAAGGTAGGTAGAGGTATAAGACAACTATTTTTAATACCTCATAGTAATAACAGGAAGCCAACAGATCATATAAAAGTGAAAATTAAGCAATAACAACATTAACAATTGGAGTGTGTAGATAAATACTAGAAGAAACAGCTAAATGAACAAAAAGTTAACTCTGAGAGGGTTAGGAATGAGGTCATGAGGTTGTGAGGTCATGATCTCACTGTTCGTGGGTTCAAGCCCCAAGTCAGGCTCTGTGATGACAGCTAAGAGCCTGGAGCCTGCTTCAGATTCTGTTTCCCTTTCTCTCTGCTCCTCCCCCACTCATGCTGTTTCCTCTCAAAAATAAAATAAACAGGGCACCTGGATGGCTCAGTTGGTTAAGCGACCGACTTCGGCTCAGGTCATGATCTCACAGTTCGTGGGCTGGAGCCTCGCATCAGGCTCTGTGCTGACAGCTCAGAGCCCAGAGCCTGCTTCGGATTCTGTGTCTCCCTCTCTCTCTGCCCCTCCCCCTTGCAGTCTGTCTGTCCCTCTCTCTCAAAAATAAGTAAACATTTAAAAAATAATGATAAATTTTAAAAAATTATAAAATAAAATAAACATTAAAAAATTAAAAATAAATAGATATTTTAAAATTTAATAAAAGAAAATACTTTATGTTAACAAAATCCTAGAGAATACACAAGGGATCAGATTCCATGGGTACTAAGTAAGAAGGAAACATAACTTTAGAGAACACTGATCAAAAGGAATATACTTACTGAAGATTATTTATTGCACTACCTCAAGCAGCTAGATATGGTTATAACAGTTTGCTCAGTTAATTGGCTGAAACCCGGACTCAATGACAGCCTGCATTAAAAACTACTGGAACTCCTGCTGAATAAAAGCAGGATTAACGGCAGATTAGATACCAGGGAAGACGCAGCAATGTAAACTATCTGAACTGAGGGGGGTGGGGGGGAATGATCAGAATCTCGGTGATTCAGGGTACAATAACAATTGGTCTCAAGATATGCGTCCTGAGGGGGAGTGGTAAATCCAAATACATATATGTATTCACACATATATAATGAACGATAATGTTCCAAATTTGACAAATTCTTTATTTTTTAATGTTTATTTATTTTTGTGAGACAGAGAAAAACAAAGCATGAGCAGGGGAGGCGCAGAAAGAGATAGAGACAAAGAATCAGAAGCAGGCTCCAGGCTCTGAGCTGTCAGCACAGAGCCTGATGCAGGGCACGGGGCTCGAACCCACAAACTGTGAGATCATGACCTGAGCCGAAGTCAGACGCTTAATCGACTGAGCCACCCAGGAGCCCCCAAACTGGACAAATTCTAAAACCCTACAAATCCAAGAATCTCAATGAATACAAAGAATCTACATAAAGAAAACCCTACCCCAAGGAACATAACAACCAAATTGCTGAAAACTTAAAAGCGTAAATGTGGGGCACCTGGGTGGCTCAGTCGGTTAAGCGTCCCGCTTTCGGCTTCGACTCAGATCATGATCTCACAGCCGCGTCGGGCTCTGTGCTGACAGCTCAGAGCCCGGAGCCTGCTTCGGATTCTGTGTCTCCCTCCCTCTCTGACCCTCCCCTGCCCTTGCTGTCTCTCTCTGTCTCTCAAAAATAAATTAAAAACATTAAAAAAAAAAGCGTAAATGAAAATCCTAAGAGCAGCCAGAAAAAAAAGGACACATTAGAGTGAGGAACAAAGATAAGACTATACAGACATTCTTTAAATAAGACAGAAGGCAGGCCAGAAGACAATGGACACTTTAAAGTGCTGTCAAAGAAAAACACAACAAAACACAGACTGTCCATCTAGAATTCTATATCCAACAAAAATATCCTTAGAAAATAAAGGTACAGTACTTTTGCACCCAAATGAAAGCTTAATAAATTCAAGGCCAAAAGGACAGCTTAAGAAATGTTCATGGACATTCTCAAGGCAGAAGAAAAGTAAGTGGTGAAAACTTGGGTCCAAGCAAAGGAATAAAGAGTGACAGAAACTGAGTAAATATAAAATACTTTCCAGTTTTTTATTATTTTAAACAAATTTCATATATTATAGGATTCTATTCATATGAAATATCCAGAATAGGTGTACCCATAGAGACAGAAAGCAGGTTGGTGGATGCCAGAGGCTGACGGGAAGGAGGAATGTGGAAGAACTGCTTACCAGGTAAGACATGTTATTTTAGGGTGATGAAAATGCTTTGGAACCAGATAAAAGGATGGTTGCCCTACGCTGTGAATGTACTAGATGCCACTGAATGGTTCACTTAAAAATGGTGAGTATTAGGTTACATGAATTTCACCTCAATTTTTTTCAAGACAAATGGATGTTTTAAGCTGAATTAGTAACTTTATATTTGACACATGTTATATGTAGAAGACTGTGACAATGGTCACAACGTAAAGGGCAGGAAGGAGAAATGAAGTATACTGATGTGACTGTTACACTATATGTGAAGTGGTCTAATACCTGAAGGTACATTGTGACAAGTTTAATTTTCAGATTGTAAATACTAAAACAAGCCCTAAAAAATAAAAAAAATTAAAAAAACACATGCTAATAAGCCAAACTGGAGACAAAAAATGAATCATAAAAAATAACTAAAAAGAAGACAGGTAACGAGGAAATTTAAGAAAAACAAAAGAACCGAGGAGACAAAGAGAAAATAAATTGGAAGATGGAAGCTTTAAACCCTACCATGTCATTAATTAACTGTAAATGTTCTAAATGTTCCAATTAAAAGGCAGAGGCTGTCAGACTAGATTTTAAAAAACAAAACAAAACTACATGCTATATAAGAAATGCACCCTTAAATACACAGATAGAATAAAATAATAGGAAACGATGTTGTATAAACAATAATTCTAAAAAAAATAAAACAAGTGGAACAAATATCAAAAAGAGCATCCTTCAAAATAAGGACAAAGACAGAATCCCACAGGGGCGCCTGGGGGGCTCAGTCGGTTGAGCGTCTGACTTCGGCTCAGGTCAAGATCTCCCAGTTTGTGGGTTTGAGCCCTGCGTC
>NC_043701.1:174669624-174725413 GCF_006229205.1 Suricata suricatta
ATAAAATAATAGGAAACGATGTTGTATAAACAATAATTCTAAAAAAAATAAAACAAGTGGAACAAATATCAAAAAGAGCATCCTTCAAAATAAGGACAAAGACAGAATCCCACAGGGGCGCCTGGGGGGCTCAGTCGGTTGAGCGTCTGACTTCGGCTCAGGTCAAGATCTCCCAGTTTGTGGGTTTGAGCCCTGCGTCAGGCTCTGTGCTGACAGCTCAGAGCCTGGAGCCTGCTTCAGATTCTGTGTCTCCCACTCTCTCTGCCCCTTCCTTGCTTGTGCTCTCTCTCTCTCAAAAATAAACAAACAAAAAAAAATAAGACAGAGTTCCATAAAGATCAAGCAGACCAATTCAGCAAGATTTAACAATCCTAGATATGTTACACTAAGAAATAGATTAATAGAATTTAGACGCACAGCTATTTTTCAACAAAGTTGCCAAAGTCAGTCAGTAAAGAAAGGATAATCTTTTAAATAAATGGTGTTGAAACAACTGGATATCCATGCCAAAAAGAAAAAGAAAAAGAACAACTTCAACAGGTATCAACAGATCATAGATCTTAACATAAAAGGCAAAACTATAAAATTTCTAAAGTAAAAGAGAAAAATCTCCCTGATTGTGAGATAAGCAAATATTTCTTAGGATTAAAAAAAAAAAGGACCAGCTATAGGAAAAAAACTTGATGTCAGACTTCATCAAAACTTAAAACTTCTGTTCTTCACAGGACACGGTCAAGAATAAAAAGACAAACCACAGAGATTCATTCATAATACATATTGTCTCACAAAATATGTACCTAAAATTAATGTTGAATTCTTAAACTAAGACAATTCAAGAAACAGATTCTCACAGACAAAATACATTAAAGGGCAAGAAGCACATGAAAAGCTAATGTAAAAGGAAAATGCAAAACAAAACCACAATGAGATATTATTATCCTCCCTCTAAAAAGGCTAAAATTAAAACAAAACCAAAAAGACCTTACAATTCCAAGAATGTGAAGCACAGTATGTGCAACAAATGGAACTTTCACACATTTCTAATGGGCATGTACAAGGATACAGCCATTCTGAAAGACAGGTTGGCAGTTTCTCATAAAGTTAAACAAATAGCTAATAAATAACCAAGGAATTCCATTTACAGATAGTTGGATGAAAACTTATGCCTGAGCCTGGGTGGCTCAGTCAGTTGGGCATCCAACTCTTGATTTCGGCTCACGTCATGACCTCACGGTTCATAGGTTCAAGCTCTGTACTGGGCTCTGCACTGGCATGCGGAGCCTGCTTGGGATTCTCTCTCTCCCTCTCTCTCTGCCCCTGCCCTGCTTGTGCATGCACACACTCCCTCAAAATAAATAAGCATTAAAAAAATAAATAAATAAACAAGAAAGAAAACCTATGTCTACACAAAATCCACATGATGGTTCATAACATTATTAGTATTCATAATAACCCAAACTGGAGACAACCCAAATGATCACCAAAAGATGAACAGATACACAATTTGTAGTATCCCAGCCAAAATAGAACTCACCCCTAAAAAGCAATAACATGCAAGAATATAAGTGACTCTCAAACACAAGGTGAAGGAAAGAGACCAAGCATGAAATAATATAGATGAAAACCTAGTAACAGAAAGCAGAAGGGCTAGGGGGTACAGTACTGAAAGCAAAGAGGCATAAAAAGTATTTAAGTGATGATAATGTTCTTTCTTTCTTTCTTTCTTTTTGAGACAGAGCGAGACAGAGCATGAGCGGGGACGGGCAGAGAGAGAGGGAGACACAGAATCTGAAGACAGGCTCCAGGCTCTGAGCTGTCAGCACAGAGTCCAACACGGGGCTCAAACCCACGAATGTGAGATCATGACCTGAGCCCAAGTCAGAGGCTTAACCGACTGAGCCACCCAGGTGCCCCGAAAATGTTCCTGACTACAGTAGTGGTTACCGTTGGAGAGAGAGTCTTCCTTGGGTTTCTTGCACTCCTACATGTCTTGCTGAGTGTGCTAAGATTGCAAGACCCATACCAATTGCTCTTGAACCTGAGCCATTCTATAGCTGGTAACCCTGAAAGATGAGGTAATATATTCCCCTGAACAAAGAGCAAGCTTGCTTACTGCTTTCTATAAAAGCAGTAGGTTCCCAAATTCAATACTCTTCAGCTGCAACACAAGCCCATTGAGGGAGCATCCATCTTGGCTATTCTGTGGTTGCTCTGGGAGATTTGGGGGGTAATGGGAACCTATGCAAATATGCTGAATCTCACACTATTTGCTGTGCCATGAGAAACATTTCTGTCTCTGATCCAGGAGTCTCCTGACTTCTGGCAGTATTCAGCAGTAACAGGCTAGCTTCTAGCTGACTCAAATCCTAGATTAAACTTTATGCCTCGGATGGGTACAATTTACCGAATATAAATGGAGAAGAAAAGAGAAAAGGTGTATGAGAAAGAAAAAAATAAACAAAGAGGAAAAAGAGGAGGAATAGGAGAATAAAGAGGAAGAGGGAGGGAAGGTGAGGTTGGAACACCAGAAATTCCTTAGTATGCAGAAGAATGAATCCAGTCTTAGACTAAGAATATTTGGGTGTTTTTATCATATCGAATACACATACACACACACACACACACACACACACACACACACACACACTCTTAAATGTCCTCCAAGACCCTTCATCAAGGAATTAATACACTGGTGAAGTGTATATTCATTTCTTTGAAAACTGCTGTGGTGGCTGTCCTTTTTAGTTCTGGGTTAAAGATGGATAATACTGCCGCTAAACGGGGCTCCCTGACTTCAACGGGATAGTGGGATTTCCAGAGTGACAAAGGACAAGTAGAAGCACTTAATCCTCAGATATAAAGTAGGCCTGGTTATTATAACAGGCAGGAGGCCCAGACCCATTACCAGAATGGCTCGGATCTCTGGTGGTGGCTAACCGTGGTGTCCTTAAGTAAAACAGATGTGGAGTATACTAATATATTACTGGATGAGAGGAAAAAAAAGAAAATGAAAACAAAAAGCTCTAGGTATATCAAACTGAGGCCTGAATTAACTGGCCACAATGGAAGCGTTACGGCCCATCACCTAATACACAGGCTGAACTTGTTCAAACACAGAGCCCCTGGAAAAAAGGAGACCATGGGTTCCACTGAGGAAAGACCCTAAAAATTGCATCAAGCACATACTTAAAGTCTTCCTCCTAGCCTTTTCCAAATAGAACAGGCAGCTTTTCACCAAGGAGACAATGCATGTGGGAAACAGAATCACTCAGGCTTTTTAGGGGTCACTTAATGCTGGCTCCAAGCCCATATTAACCCTCAGGGACCAGAACGTAATGTCACTGTGGTAAACCAGTCTGATCAGGAGCTGTGAGGTCACACTAAGGAGTGTTCTGGCTCCGATCCATCTCACAGTGGGCCCAGGGGTCCATAGACCCACCCTGTAATTTCCTCAGTTCTTGAATGCACAGTGAAAGGTTCCCTAAACTATGGAGTAAGGGTTTTCAGCATAAGAAAGGCCAAGTAAAATCCCCTAGAAGTGTCCCTTCCTAACAACATCAACCCAAAGCAAGAGCACATCGCTGTGGAAACTGGAGAGCACAGAACCAACTTCAAAGACGTAAAAGATACAGGGATGGTGACTGTTAGGACATTCTGTTTCACTGACCTATTAGGCCAGCGCAGAAAACATGGATTTTGAAGAATGACTATGGATTACAGTAAATCATCAAGTGGTGACTCCAGTTGTAATTGCTGTTCCAGATATGGCCTCTACTGGGACAAATCAACACACTCCCTGGCACCTAGTAACATCCATCAAGCTGGCAAATGCTTTCTTTTATGTATTCCAAATACAGACCACCAGAGCTGTTTTCACCTTACGGTCCAGAAACAGACCTTCACTGTCCTAGCTCAGGGCTTCGTCAACATTCCAGCTAGATGTTCCATTATTCGGTCCACAGAGACTCTGGGCACCTCAACACCTCACTGGTCCACTACATTATCAGTTCAACAGGAAACCCTATATCCATACCCACACCTGGCGTCATCTCACTTTTTACTTTTTGCCAACCCAAGGAGTGAGAAAAGACAGTATTCCTCTTTTAATGTGAACGTCTCTGATTACTTAATAATTCCAAACATCTCTTTCTATGCATGTTAAGATTTGCTATTCCATAAGCTACTTATTAATATCTTTTCCCGATTTTTCTATAAAGGTTGCTGCCCTCTTTTTATTGCTGTGTGGGTCCTTGTCTAGTCTACATATTAATCCCGTATCCATACTGGGCACTACAAATACCTTCTCATGCTTTCGTCTTTCACTGAATGAAAATCTTTAACTTTTGTATAATCAGAATCATTACTTTTTCACTTTCATAAATTTTTGGAGCTTTATGAGTCCCTCATCCCTAAGAAAAGAACTTCTTCAACAATGTCTAATTTTATCATTTCTCCTCTCATATTTAGGTCCTCTTGATTTATCCATAACCCATTCCGCCTGTGGTATAAGGTTTGTTTTTTCACCATATACTGAACCACTCTCCCTATCAGGACTTCTTTCTACAGTGATTTCTCTTAGGTTCCTGAACACACACGGGTAAGTCTCCACTATCTAACTTGTCCCCAAGTCTATTTTTCTGTTACACTACAGTTTTTATTACTACAGTCTTGAAATAGTATCTTAATTTCTGATAAGGCAAACCCCACCATAAACAAATCTCTAAAACTGCTTAGGCTATTCATAACATTTATCCTATCTGCTATATGAATTTTAGATCTAGGTTACTGACTTTGTTAGACAAACCAACTGGAATGCTGACGGCAGTTTAATCGAATTTACAGATTAAAATGGAGAAAACTGACCCTCATGATAATAAACATACATATCTCAGAGCATGGAAAGATTTATTTAGATTCTCTTCTAGTTCCTTATTCAAGTTTTAAAGTTTTCTTCTTAAAGTTCTTATGTACTCTTGTGTTAATTTCTACAGACTTTTGCAGTTTGGTCGCTTTTATTGTATACGAGATTTTCTTTTGATTCCCTTTACTAGCTGGTTTATTGCTAGTGTAGTAAATGCTATTAATTTTTATGGCCTGATCTCAAATCCAGTAATCTTGCCAAACTCTTACTAGTTCCAATAGTTTCTCTCCATTCTAATGGTTCTTCTACGTAAGTGATTATTATCTGCAAATGATGGGTTTTATTGCTTCCCTTCCTATCCTTACACTATTTTTTTTCCCTTTGTAGTGTTAGCCAGGACTTTCCTTAGAATGTTAAACAATAATATTGATAGAGAGCATCTTTAACTTGTTACTGGTCTTAAAGTGAATGAATCTAAAATTTCTCCATTAAGTACCATTTGCTGTAGGTTTTTGGTAATGACTTCGATCTAGTTATCTCATATCCAAGCATACTAAGAGTTTATATTTTTAATCACATAGCTATTGGCTCTTATTGAATGTTTTTATGGTATCAAGATGATCATGATTTTTCTCCTTTAGTCTATTTATGAGATAAATTATACTAACAGTAAATAGATGTTGAATCATATTTACGTTCTTAAAACAAACTCCACAGATGAGGATTCTTTCAACACATTGTAAGATCTGATGATGTGTAGGATTCTCATATCTATGCTAATAACTGAAACACGTCTTTAATTTTCTCATATTGCCCTTATCTAATTTTTTTAAATTAATTTTTGATACAGAGAGAGACAGAGCATGAGAGGGGAGGGGCAGAGAGAGAAGGAGTCACAGAACTGGAAGCAGGCTCCAGGCTCTGAGCTAGCTGTCAGCACAGAGCCTGACGTGGGGCTCGAACCCAAGAACGTGAGATCAGACCTGAGCCGAAGTCGGAGGCTAATCGACTGAGCCACCCAGGCGCCCCGCCCTTATCTAATTTTAAAATCAAGATTTCACTAAACTTATAAAATGAACTAGGCATCTTTTTATTTCCGTTTCCTAGAACAATGTGTAAAAAGGAATTGTTATTTAAAAGTCCAATGGCAGGGCGCCTGGGTGGCTCAGGTTAAGCGTCTGGCTTCGGCTCAGGTCATGATCTCACGGTTCATGGATTCGAGCCTCACATCGGGCTCTGTGCTAACTGCTAGCTCAAAGCCTGGAGCCTGCTTCAGATTCTGTGTCTCCCTCTCTCTCTGACCCTCCCCTGATCGCACTGTCTCTCTTAGTCTCTCGAAAATAAAAAATAAAAAGCATTAAAAAAAATTTTTTAATAAATAAATAAAAGTCCAATGGCAACTCACTTATCTCAGTCCACTTTTTGAAAGGGGAGATCTTTACCATTTCACTTTTTTAAATATTTATTAGTTCAAGCTATCCATTTCTTCTGATACCAACTTTCAATATGTATTTTTCTAAGAATTTATACTTTTCATCTAGGCTCTCATATTTATTAATCTACAGGAGTTCATAAAATTCTTTTTAAAAATTTTAAGCTTGTTGGGGCGCCTGGATGGCTCAGTCGGTTAAGCATTCTGACACCGGCTCAGGTCATGACCTCCTGGTTCCTGAGTTCGAGCCATGCATCCAGCTCTGTACAGAGAGCTCACAGTTCACCGCTCGGAGCCTGGATCCTGCTTCAGATTCTGTCTGTTTGCCTCTCCCTCCCTTGTCTCATCTCATCTCCTCTCCTCTCTCTCTCTCTCTCAAATATAAACATTATAACAATTTTTAATAGAAAAAATTTTAAGCTTGTAGTTAATTCCCGTTTTTTCACTTAATTATATTTGCATCTATTTTACTTGATTAGTGTTACCAGAGGTCTATCTAGCTTATCGATCTTCAAAGAACAATCTTCTGGTTTAGCAAGTCTTTCTTTGGTTCCTAATTTCATTGGTTTCTGCTCTTGACTTGATGCTGTTTTCTGAACTCCCAAATGAATGTTTAAGCACCAAAACAAGCTTCCTTCAGCATTTAGGTAAGCCACTAGGCCACCCTGTCCAAAGCCTGGTTTCACTTCTAGACTTCAATACAAAAACTATAAAATATATTATTCTCACATACACATGATACAAAAAAAATCATATCCAAATCTTACCAACCATACCTACACATGAATGTCTTTGACCAAAGCTGTATCTTGAAGGCAAATAAATTAGAGTATGTGCTTGTTCCCACAAAAAAATTAAAGCATAAGGCTGTTAACTGTCTATCTGAATCAAGGCAGGTACTTTCTCTACACAGCTAATTGGACAATTACTGGTGCTGCTGATAAAATTAGTAACTAGAAATGAAATCTCCAGTTGCTTTAGCAGATGCCATTTAAAACTTGCAGTTATTAATAGGAGAGAAAAATCTGGCTGCCATGGTCACTTTTCACCATCACCACCGCCTCCAAAAAAAAACCCACTCAAAGCAAAAGCACTTTTTCCCCCTAGCGACAGAAGCTAGGTTTAGGGTCGGTTTAGGATTACAAAACAGATTTTGGTCTTAAATCCTTCTACCTGCAATCGACCATTAATGCAGATCACTAATAAAAGTTCAACATTATCTTGTACACATGCTAAGTGGCTTATTTTTATGCGTGTACGCCTCGAAGAGTAATTTTATACGTTATTAGCTTCAAAACGGATGTCGCTCCCACCGCATTGGTGTCCCTCTAGAAACAACTACAATCTCTATCAGCACGTAGAAGCAGTACGGTGGAGAAGGGAAAGGACGAGGTGTAGGTATTGACCAGCTTTCTCATTCCTGACTTGTCTAACGCAGACTAGCTAAGAGCACAAGAACACAACTTGCCAGATTTCTCTCGGGTTACAAAGAAAGAAAAAGAAAGGAAAGGAAAGAAATGATGATTAAAAAAAAAAAAAGAAGAAAGAAAAGAGGAAGAATTCCCTAAGGAAACTCAGACGGCCTTATTTCCCCCTCACGTTTGAGGGCGAAACTCTTAAGGGGCAACGGAGAAGAGAAGGGCTTCCTAATGTCGAGAGGCGGCCAGCCGTGATGAGGATCGCATTTGCAGGAGAACTTGGGCTTGGGTGCGCACCAGGCTGCTTCTCGAGGGAGGCCAGGTAACACAAGAAGCCAGGGCCGCTCCGGCGCTGGCCGCAGACACCGAACGCTGGGGGGGGGGGGGGGGGGGGGGGGGGGGGGGGGGGGGGGGGGGGGGGGGGGGGGAGGAGAGACCCAGGCCTGGAACAAAGGAAGCGGAGCTGGCCGAGAAGGGTGGATTCGGTGTCCGGGTGGGGAGGAGAAACGCCAAGGCTGCAGGGGAGAGGCTGGACTCACAGAACTTGGAGGTGGAGGTGTTGATGTTGATGGTGGAGCTGGGGGTGGGGGCGGGGGCCGCCTTGACCACGGTGGCGGCCGTGTCGCAGCTCTTCAACATCATGATCACCCCATTGGGCTCCGGCGGTGGCGGCGGCCCCATCGAGAGCCCCTCCTTGGGGCCTTTCCTGTCCACCGAGGCCGCGGGCACCGCCAGCAGCTGCCCCCCTGGCGGCTCTCGCGCAGGGGCTGGGATCGACGAGGGGGGCGGTTGCGGCGGCGGCTGGGGCTGCCGGAAGCCGTCCACCGCGGCCTCCCAGTTGTTGTGGTTCTGGTCGTCCATCATCGCCACGTAGCTGCCCCACTCCTCCTCTTCCATGCTTTCCTCCATCCTGCAGGCCCCCAGCACCCTCCCGCCTCACAGGCACCTGCTGCCCGTCTCAACCCCGGGCCAGGGGGCACCGCAGCGTCCTCGAGCTCACATCGCCGGCGGCCGGCACGGGCGCGGCGGGGAGGGGAGCGGCGCGCCGGGTCTCTCCGTCTGCGCCCAGGCGACTCTACGAGACAGGGCTGACGGCGGTGGGCGCTCCCGGGCTCTAGCCTGGGAGAGGCAGCCGTAAAGCGGCAGCGCCTCTCACGACATTTTACAGCAACTTCCAACAGGCAGTTGGAAAGGCAGCAGGGGGAGCGGCCAGGAGGGCACGTGGTGCGAGGAAGGAGCCAAGAGAGAGCAAAGTGAAAAGGGGCAGCAGCCGTGAGTCACCCCTTCGCAACAGGGCAGAGGTTTGCCCCGCCTCGGCTGGCCTGGGCGCCGAGAGGGGAGGGGCCCGGGTCCGGAGGCGCTGCGGTGCGCCCCGCCCCCGACCCGGCCCCACGTGACAAGGAGGTTTGCGCAAGCGCGTTCTCTGGCTGGTTACCAGGACGACCGGAATCTGGCTGGCTCGGAAGATGCGAACCGTTCGGCGTTCGCTGTGGTACCGGCCCCGGTTCGGTGGTGGTGTTCTTACGCCCTCTGCATTTACTGGGCCTTCGCGCGGCGCAGGGCTTTGTAGCCCGGGCTTTTGGTTGACGATAGAGCGAGGGGGCCACAGGAGGCCGCGGTTCGCACGTTACAAATGGGTGGGACTGCCCCGGGTGGCCCTTGATGAGTCTGCTCGCGGGCCGAGCCCACACTACGGAAACCCGCAAAACCAAGAATAAAAACCGAAACGTAGCAAGGTGGCCTAAAAAAAAAAAAATGAGTGTGAGCTATTCGTGGATTTTTTTTTTTTTTAGTTTCTTAACTTCTCCATACATTGAGGCCAGGAACTTAATTTTTTTTAATGTTTATTTGATGTTGAGAGAAAAACAGCGTGAGCAGGGGAGGGGCAGAGAGACGGAGACACGGAATCTGAAGCAGGCTCTAGGCTCTGAGCTGTCAGCACAGGGCGGGTCGCGGGGCTCGAACTCTGGAGCCTTGAGATCATGACCTGAGCCGATGTCCCACCCTTAACCAACTGAGCCACCCAGGCGCCCCAGGAATTTTACATTATTAAATGCCAAGCTTTTTATGGTGTTTAACAAGTCTGACTACAAATTTTGGATTGTATGTGAGAGTTCTGAGGGGCAAGGTTTCGTAGCTCTATTAGAATTTCTTTAATTCCTCTGCATTCTCCAATTATGGCAATAGCAGTATATTATATGAGAATGTATGTTATAACTATTTATTGTAGGGCTTATTCTAGCTGCTGGTGATAAAGTCAAGAAAAAACTTCTTAAACTAGCAGATAATCTTTATTTCCACAGATATGTGGTTAGTGTGAAGAATCACTTCACCCACTGAGAAGTCATTGTCTCAGATGTACTTCAATGGCCACGTTTGTTTCGCTTCCTCTACATATGTTTTCCCATATATTCTGTACTAAATGGAACTGTTTACCACTTAACAATGATTTAATTAGACAGTGCTCTCACATAGTAATTAATGACATATTTTTTGAAGCAGTACATGTTTTTAATTCCTGGGCCTAGAACTATACTAAATATCTGGCCCTGGGAAGTTTGGGGAATACTTCTTTTTTAGTTTATTATTTTGAGAGAGAGGACACCTGTGCAGGGGAGGGGCAGAGAGAGAATCCTAAGCAGGCTCCATGCTGTCAGTGCAGAACGGAGGTGGGGGGTGGGGAGAGCTTGATCTAATAAACAGCGAAATCAAGAGTCAGAGGCTTAACCAACTAAGCCACCCAGGTGCTCTGGAAATATTGTTTTAAGTAAAAGATAACTGAGTAAAATGCTAAGGGTGGGAGAAAAATGTCACCTTAGAATTCTATGCCTGGCAAAAAAGAAGGAAAAAGGAAAACAAATTATCTTTTTCAGACAAATAGCAACTGGTAGTTTTCCATCAATAGACTTTCTAGATGGGTGGGTGGGTGTGACTCGAGATAGAGACAGGTGTCTACATAGTAAAATATTTAATATACAAGGAAGATACAAATCATAAATATATCTCTAATAACATGGTCACAAAATATGTGAAGCTAAAGTTGGCAAAAGTATAAGAAAGAGATTTTAGTGGGTGGAATAGTAGTCCCCAAAAACATACATCCATATTCTAATCCCTGAAACCTTACTTTATTTGGAAACAGGGTCTTTGAAGATATAAAGTTCTTAAGATGAGATCTTTCTGGATTGGCCAGGTGGGCCATAACACCAATGACAAGTGTCCTCCTAAGAGAAAGACAGCGGGACATGTGAGAAGAGAAAATAGACAGGAGGTAATGTGACCACACAAGCAGAGATTATAGTGATAGAGCCACATTCCCACTTACGTGTCAACAGCCACCCAAACCTGGAGGAGGCAAAGAATAGATTCTCCTCTAGAGCTTCCAGAGAATTCCGCCCTACCAGTGCCTTGACTTCAGACTTCCAGCTTCCAGAACGTAAGAGAATACATTTCTGTTGTTTACCACACTATTTGTGGTCATTTGTTACAGCACCATAGAAAACTAATGCATAGATCTAGGGGACAAAAAAAAAATCTTTAAAGAACTAGAAGATCTGAATAACACAATTACCAAGCTTAATGTAATAAATACATATAGAACAATACACTCAACAACTTTAGAATATAAACAAGAATATGTGGAAAGTTGACAAAAATTCAACATACTGGGTCATAAGCAAGTCTCTCTACAATGTCTAAGGATCAGAATCATAGCAACTACTTCTCAACCAGTATGTAGTTACATTACAAATCAGTAACCAACAGACAGCTGGTAAACCGTTCCAACCAACTCATGGGTCAGAAAACCATGACGGAAATTGGAAAACATTTAGAACGTAAGGTATTAGTACCATCTTAGCAATGTGACTTCCATTCTAGCAGGGGCCTACCGGCACGCTGTTGGACACTGAACTCTTCATACATGTACTGCCAAAATGGCCAATATAAGACATTCATGTTAGCTGCAATTAAATACACCATTATGGAAAACTGTAATGATGATTGGGCCGAAGCAATCACTGACGGGATGCAACTTTCCATATAAATAAGAAGACACGGGGCGCCTGGGTGACTCAGTTGATTAAAGCGTCCAACTCTTGGTTTCAGCGCCCCTCATGATCTCACAGTTCATGAGACTGAGCCTTACATCAGGCTCTGCACTAACAGTACAGAGCCTGCTTGGGATCCTCTCTCTGCCCCTCCCCTCGAGCTCCACTCCCATGATAGCTCCTGCACGCTCTCTTTTTCTCGCTTGCAAAATAAATAAGTGAACATTAAAAGAGGAGAAGAAGAAGAAGAAGAAACACCATCTACCAAAGAGAAACCAAATGAACATATTGACAACTGGTTGTTTTTATGGATATTATGAGACATCATTATATTACACCTAAAAGCATATTATATTTTAATAGCTATTAACTTAAAATCTTACATGACTTGTTCTAAGATATGCAGATAGGGAATAACATTACCAGCAACCACTGGCCGAACACTGGACAGTTATAACACAGGTTAATAATTACTACAACCTTCCACAGTTCCAGCTATTAATCTATTTGTTTGAGCTTTAGTTTTGTTTGTTTCTATTTTCCACTATGCTATGAGTTTCGTTAAATCAGGATGAACATACATATGTAAAATAAATATGTAATGTATGTATGTGGGAGAGAGAAACTGAAGGGACCCCATGAAAAAAAAGTCATTTTTTTCTTTGCCTCTTTTCCTGTTTCTGTTCTTGCTGGAACCTGCATCCCTGCCTTCCATGTGCCTTAATGTATTTCTCCATATGAAGGTCAAGGAGTTGATGATTTCTTTGGAGTCTTCCCACACATAGATAATATCTGAGGAGTGATTGAATGGGGCCATCAGGAACATTCCCCAAGAACACTGACTCCAAATACCTTGACACCAAGCCCCTGGCTCCAGGGCATTAGTAACGACAGAGGACACCTGAGCACTTGTCCTTGTTCAACCAGGTTCCTGTATGCCTGACGGGACATGTACACCAGACCACCACCCTCAGTAAAAACTCCAGACACCTGAGCAAAGATGAGGTTCATGTTCCTTTTCCTTTCCGGGTCTCCTAGATGCTGTGTCTGTATCTGCCCTTTCCCTATGTCTTCAACAAACTCTGCTCTCTTACTTCCACTCAGCTTGCCTTTGGTTTCCATCCAGTGCAAAGCCAAGGAGCCTCCTGACTGGCCATGTGGTACCTACTCTGGGTCCTTGGACCCGCCAGCCTGCACCATAAGTTTGTACACATGAAGAGAAGACTAATTCAAAACACTAATAGCAGTTATCTAGAGATAGGCTTATGGATGGATTTAATCTTTTAATTGTCAATATTTTCTATATTCTCTCCAATGAGTGTGTGTATTATTTTTATAATCAGAAAAAACTTCTAAGCCTTCAAGTTAAAAAAACTAAAAACAACATGAAGAAAGTATAAATTGGAACTCTGTACATTAAATGTTCATTTTGGCTCCCAGAAACATAAATCTCAAGTAAAAATGGCATTGAAACGAAGGCTCTTCATTGGCTAACAAACTGACCGAGTCTAAGCAGGGCAAAAGTAAGGTGCGGCTCAGCACTGGCTCCAGCTCTGTTCGAAGGCGTGCTCTTTGTCCTGATCTCTTTCACAAGCTTCATCCCCAGGCTTCTGGCAGAATGGCTGTCACAGCCCCAGGGCTCATGTACGGGGACAATGAGGTCACCAAGAAGAAGGTCCATAACTTCTGAGAGCTGTCTATTGTGAGCAAGCAAGTTCGTTCCTCTCGGTACCTCGCTGGCTCATTCCTGAACCGATTCACATGACATTTAAACATATTCCAGAGCCATTTACTGGAAAGGGTATGGATTTATTCCTGGCAAATGAGTCCCACCCCTGGAACCCAGAGTGGGATCAGCTTCTCCTTGAGTACATTGGCTGAAGGTGAAGAATAGTTACAAGAATAAAAACTGAGGTCAAGTTGGGAGGTTTAAATAAGTGCTCGCTCTGCAACAGTGCCCATTAGAAGCCCGAGTACTTAACCTCCTCCAGTCTGTCTGTTACAGAACCTCCCCACGAACTCTCCACTCCGTCCCCTTCATTAGCGCCTACCTAATCAATGTTTATGCAAAATTGTGTATATACCGCTTAAATAAATATATGGCTAATTGTCTACAACAGTTAAAACTTGGGGCACCTGGGTGGCTCAGTCGGGTAAACATGTGACTTTGGCTCAGGTCATGGTCTCGGGGTCCATGAGTCTGAGCCCCGTGTCCAGTTCTGTGCTGACAGCTCGGAGCCCGGAGCTTGCTTCAGAGTCTATGTCTCCCTGTCTCTCTGCCCCTCCCCTGCTCTCTTCTTTTCTCTCTCTCTCTCTAAATAAACCTTAAAAAAATAAATAAAAATAACATAGTTAAAGCTTGGAGGGAGTGAGGTACAGAGGCTTTGTCACAAGAATTAGTGTCTATCTTTAAATACATGTCACCTTTCCCATGGAATAGTTCGTTGTGATTGTTCAATATTTTTGAATGAATAAATGCATGACTGGCTGAAGTGTACCTGAAAGCTTATTCATATCAACTGTTCTTTCTCCTTTCATCAACTCTTTTTTAAAATATTTTTTAACATTTTTATTTATTATTGAGAGACAGTGAGAGACAGAGTGTGAGCATGGGAGGGGCAGAGAGAGAGACACACACACACACAGAATCTGAAGCAGGCTCCAGGCTCCGAGCTGTCAGCACAGAGCAGGCTGTGGGGCTCGAACTCACAAACTGTGAGTTCATGACCTGAGCCGAAGTCAGACGCTTAATCACCTGAGCTACCCAAGTGCCCCTTTCATCAACTCTTAAAATATGAATTGTGTGGTAAGATATCTTTTTCCCTAAGAGAAAGTAAAGTTTATTATTGCCATTTTTACATCTTTTTATCTTTTCTGCCCTCCTAGTTCTTGCATTGGCAGTAAAGGATGGCATTGCTAAAAGATGAACAAGAAGAGGGAAAGAAGACAAGAAAAGTTCTGTGAAAAAATCCACAAACTGTACATCCATTTCCTAATGGTCAAGTAAGAACTAACTGAATCAGAGAAGATGTGGTAGACAAGATTCAGCATATAAATGATTTATTTTAATTGCTGTTTTATTTTAAATTTACAATTAATGTCATGAAGGTGTTGTAAGGAAGCAGGTCTGAAACTGACTCCATGAGACAACAGAAGGGCACACATTGCCCAAGGCAGAAGGGACCACCCCTGTAACGCCCAATCAGGAAAGGCCAGCTAACACCCTTAACATTTCTAAGGGCAGGCCTAAAGATGGAGGCTAAGACTAGTCATGCCCTACGTGAAGGTCCTGGGCCCACTCTGTGATTGGTCAACACTCTAAATGTTGTGATTGGGTCCCGCCAAAAGTAACAAATACTCTAGGCAATGTGAATGGTTAAGCCTGCTTTCAATAATATTGTATAATAATGATTGGATCACTGTACCTGTGTCACAATTCCCTGTAACTCCCCCTTCCCAAACTCATAAAAGCCCTACCCTGCCTTTGTTCCAGACTCACTCCATGGGGCTCCAGTACATTGGTGGAATCTGTGAGCCCATGCTTATATAAGCCCGTAATAAAGCCCTTTGCTTTTGCATGCGTGATTCGGCCACCCTGGCGGTCTCTGATTTTTGGGGGCGATATAAAAATCTGGGTACAACAGTGTTAGCATGGAAAACTTAAAAACATTACTTTGACAGAGATAAACTATATTAGGATAAAAAAGAATTAATATTTTTTGTTTTGTTTTAAAATTTGTTTTTTTTTAACATTTTTTAACATTTATTTATTTTAGAGAGAGAGACACACACAGAGTGTAAGCAGTAGAGGGGCAGAGAGAGAGGGAGACACAGAATTAGAAACAGGCTCCAGGCTCTGAGCTGTCAACACAGAGCAGACACCTGTCTCGAACCATGAACTGTGAGATCATGACCTAAGCTGAAGTCGGCTGCTTAAACAACTGAGCCACCCAGGCGCCCCTTTAATGTTTATTCTTGAGAGAGAGAGAGAGCACGTGCGTGAGCACACTTGAGCATGAGCGGGGGAGGGGCAGAGAGAGAGGGACACAGAATCTGAAGCAGGCTCCATGCTCTCAGCTGTCAGCACAGAGCCGACATGACACGGGTCTTGAACTCCCAAGCCATGAGATTATGAGCTGACACTTAACCGACTGAGCCACCGAGTCACTCTGAATGAATACTTTTTTTAATCCCAGGAGATTATAATGGACCAATACAGCATTTGACAAAGAAGTGACTTGTGAACGCATAATACAATTCAAGTCTAGATGCAAAGCTATTGGAATGATCTGGATTAGAAGGCAAGAGGGTTACAGGCATATAAATAACTCAAGCCTTAATCGTTGCAGAGATTACTGCTGACAGGGAAGATGTGTAGCCACTCGGGGGAGTATTCTCTATTCAATATTTCTTTCCCTGGTGGATTTTGTTCCTTCCTTTTACATCTTAGCATCTGAATCCTAAATTCCACCCTAGCAGGGGAACAGATAATGATGCAGATTCTCCCTGTGGTGAATTTAGAAGCTGAAGGAAATGACTTTAGGCTGAAGGAGGCTCTAGAAAAAAAAGTTCTTCCTATCAGCACAGTATTGCAGGCCTATCCCTTTCACTCAGGCATTCACAAGGGTATCTGTGTCCAGGCGTGTGCTGGGGTAGGAGAGTAAGCAAGCAGAGTTCCTGCCTCTCCTGGATTTCCATCCTACTGCAGGGTCAAGCACTAAACAGTTAACCACATGAGCCAAAGCATGACAAAGCATCACGAAGGAAAATACTAGATGCTATGAGAGGGCATAACGGAAAATTATTTTACTTTGGGTGACCAAGGAGGATTTTTCTGAAAAAGTATATTTCTGCTAAGGTGAAAGGAGGGTAGAAGTTCCTCAATCAGCAATTTAGGGAGAGAACATTCTAGGCAGAAGAATCAACATGGGAAAAGGTGTTTGAAATAATCTAGGAACCCAAAGAAAGTACAGGGACTCATGTAGAGTGCAGGAGAGAAAGGGGGATATGGCATGTGGAGGAAAGGTAGGAAATAGCCAGGTTACAAGACCTGGGAAGTCCTGTTGAGGATTTTGTGTATCTGCTTGCATGGAAAAGGAGTGAGAAAGTGCTGTGGTATGCTTTACCTTTTATCAGGGCATTTCATTGCCCTGAGGGGAGTGGCCTGTAGGAAAGGAAAGAGTTAAAAAAAAAAAAAACTGATCAGAGTTAAGGCAATATTTAGGGCAAGAGATGATGGTGGCGTGGGCTAGGGGGATGGCAGTGGGCATAGAAACAGGTGGTGGGCTGCAGACTGATTTTGCAGTCAGGCTGGACAGTACTCGATGCATTAAGTACTGAAAGTGAGGGAGGGAAAGGTTTTAAGGATCACTCAGCTGCTCTGATACAGACCTAGAGAGATGATCACGGTCCTCTGTAGCGGGGGTTTTATCGGATGCATGCAATGGAGGGGAGTTGGGTGAGCAATGGAAATGATGAATCAGCTATGGACTCCAAGCTGGGTAAGAAAATAAAGACAGATGGGACAGATGGCTAGAGAGAAGGTAAAGTTGTTTATGAATGAGAAGTCTCCATGAGGTCGAAGAGCTATTGCAAGGATGTCTGTCCTTAATTAAGAAACCAGCAGGATAGGTCATAAGCGAGAGGTAGCCTGTTTGAATTGGCAAGCATTCTCTACACATGCCGTCCTCAAAACAAGTGGCTCCTGGATGCCATGCAGGCTTTTGGGTGGTGTCCACCACCTCCGCAGGAGACCGAGATCTATCAAAATGCAGGGACCATTTGAGCGACAGAAGCACTTAACTGAAAGGGAAGGCGAATTCATTAACTTCTGAAATCCTCTCGACTTGGCATGAATGCAATAGATCCTTGCATAACAGAGTAACATTTCCCAGTTGAGCCAGCTGTCCGCTTTCATGTTCTAATTCACGGTCTCAGAGTTATTCGCTATGTTAAAGCAATTTGATTTAATCTAGACAAGATAGATGAGATGCACTTGAAGAGTTAAGTATGATCACAGAAGAATCTTAGATATGAGTGAAATATTATAGCCTTTAGAAGAAAGTGTGCTCGCACTCTCCCACAGCTATTTGGTATGAACTGTGGCTGACAAGAGAAAACCAGAGTTGAGTTTGTCTACTTCACTTTTTAAAACATTAATTTTTTTTAATTTTTAAAGGAAACAAAAAGTTTGCATGACTACGAAGGAAATTTATACAAAATTTCCCCCAAACTAATTTCTATAGAGACTGTTTTGGGCCATTGCAGCTCAAAATGTAATCTGGAGAAAAATTTTAACAAATTAAAAACACGTTTTTTTGTCAACATTGAAGAATCTGAAAGGAAAACACTTTAAAATGCTGTAGGGATACTGATGTTTCTTTCAAGAGGCAATAAAATGCATTAGATATTTACATAATGAAATTAATATATTTTATACTATTTTCTGTGATAATATACAACCTAACCCCATCAAAATGTTGTATATTAAATTCATGACATATCATGATCATATGAAGATGATATATTAAACTCATGGTTCCCTTCCAATCCAAGTATTGCTTTAAGAATTTAATTGACAATTCCAGCTGCTTTAACCTCAGCCAAACATAGTTTCTCCACTTTGAAATCAATGAAAAACACCTTAAGAACCACAGTGTCCCCAGAAGTTTGTCTAATGAGTCATTACTCCCAATAGAACACAAATTATGTGAAAGCCTTGATTATAACAACATAATTAGTAATTTACTTAAATGAAGGTAAGAAAATTAACTTTTATGGAATAAATATAACCTATGAATTATGTATGACTTTATTTCATCACTTACCCAAATAATAGGCTCATGGAAAGAGTGCCCAGACATATTACAAAAGTAGTTCAATTCAATCATCCTTGATATTTTACCGTAACTTTACATGTACCTCTTTCTGTATCAAGGAAAGGGAATAGGACATGTGTTATTGAACAGTTGATTAGCTGGGTGTATAACATTTAAATATCAGGACATACAGATGAGCCTCCATTTGCAATCCTGCTGCAAGTATTAGAATTGGGTCTGGTGGGAGGGGCAGGGATGTAAGAGTTCAGAGGACTGGAAGGACCACCCACATGCGTGTTGAAGTTTCCCTCATGGGAATGATGGTGGGAGGTGAAGTGGGGACAAAGTCATCCAGAAACAAAAGTGAAGGGGCTAATAACCAGGAGGTGGTCGCTCCGCATGGGAGAGGGGAGGGGGGTAGGAAACTCCAATGGCGTTCACCTCAGTGGAACTTGCAACGCGGAGGGAAGGAGCAAGGACGCCAGCACCACTTCACTATCAGAGAAGTACCTCGGTGTGAGGGACATGTGTCTCCTAGACAGGTCGCAAAGGTGCTGCACTCAGACAACAGGTAAGTTTGGATTAAAGCAAAGACTTGGAGAACAAATTTGAAGGAAAAATACATAAAAGAATGTGCTGATCAGGTAGCAGTGAAAAGGCTTGTGCAGGAGTGCCTGGGGGACTCGGTCAACTGGCTCAGGTCATGATCTCATGGTTTATGGGTTCAAGCCCTGCATCAGACTCTGTGCTGACAGTTCAGAGCCTGGAGCCTGTCTTCGGATGCTGTGTCTCCCTCTCTCTCTGACCTTCCCCTGCTCACGCTCTGTCTCTTTCTCTCTCTCTCTCAAAAATAAAACATTTTTTTAAAAAACATTAAAAAAAAGAAAGGGCTTGTGCAGGAGGAGCAGGGTGAAGGATTGTGTCAGGGAAAAAGGTTACAGAGAGCTCTGGAGATGAGAATTCAGAAGGTTATTAAAAGTCATTGTTTGCATATCAAGCGATGACACAACTTTGGAAGATCCAGTGCCTCCAGTCCCAGTGGAGTCTCAGTGGAAGGGAACACCTGGCCCCAACACAGCTCAGCTGTGGCCTGCAAGTGAGGCCCTTCCTGCGGCTGGACTTGAGGACTGGCTCTCTGCCACCAGCCAGCACTGGCAGGTGCCATGGGCACGTCTGTGGTCGGTGGCAGTAAGCACGGAACACCTGGTTCTTCATGGTCAGTCAATCTGGGCAACGCTCACTGGCATTCCAGGCGGTTGGACCAAGATGCTTCGTGATCACGGGGCCGGCATTCTCAGCGGTTTCGCCAGGGGCAGAGGCCAGAGCCTTTAGGAGGCCACGCGGATCATCCGGTAGGAGTTAGTATCTATCTTGTCATATTTAAGAAAGGGCAGATGCAAGCAGGTCAAGTCCAGTGTTCTTCACATGTAATCAGCTCTTTCATACATCACACCCCAAATTGCCTTTCATCCTCCAAACTGGAACATTTCCAGCTTCGAAGTAGTGGTGCCTCCTGCCCGCCAACAGGTCAGTTTTGGCGGCTCCCTTTCATTATCTGGTCAACAGTATATGTTTCTGAAAATTGCATGTTTTAGCCTTATTGTTTTGTAAAAATAGGAGAATGGAACACTGGATGAACGGATACCAGTGATTTTTAAAAAGCTGTAAAGTTCATCCTGTTTAGACTCGGATGGAAACCATTACAAGGGCTGCGAAGCTCTAATCTCTTTTGGCCACTCACTGGGCTTCAGCCAGTCACTCATGTGTTTAATTGCAAAATAAAAGAACAAAATTCATTTCAAAAGGCAACGAAACACTGTTAAGGACTGTCAGAAAGGACAATTATGATCAAGGATTTTATAATATTTTTAGCTGAGAACCGAACCATGATTGATTACTATGGGGATCCATTGTTTAACTTTCATGCATTCAGTTGCCCCAACATTTTGAGGAACATTTTTTTGAATGGAGGCTGCCTGTGCAGTCTTCAGAGAATCAAAATGGAAACCTCTCTCGCGGAGCACATGGTCTCCACGGTGACGGTTTAAGCATCACTCCAGACGCTTCACAGGAGAGAATGGGAAGGCTTTTGAGCTGGTTGTATAATTTTAAGGCAGGGAGGGTGACTAATAGTTTCTATGTACCTACTATGTGCCAGGATCACGCCAGGGGCTTTTTCCTTCCAGCATGGGCTGGCTGCCTTTTCTCTGTGCTCAGAACTACACTTCAAACCAAGGCCAAAAAGGATTTTGGGGGCCGTGATGGCCAGAGCATTAGCGAGCTCTTCCACGTGGCCCAAAATACCATGCATGGTAATATTAGTAATAGTAAGGCTATGGATAGTAGTGAGAAAAATAGCAAATATTCATTGCCTGTCGACTCTGTGCTAGACTCTGTGCTAAGAATTTTCTCTGGATTATCTCATTCCATCCTCACAAGAGCCCCATAGCATTTTTATAGATGAAGAAGCTGAGGCTAAGTGAGTGTGAAGAAACTCCCAAGGTCACGGGTGAGAGGAGCTGGAATGTGACCATGAGGAGTCTGACCACACTCCCCTGTCCATAGGTGGGCCATGTGTGGCAGCAGAGGGAAGCCGGGGCCTCAGGTGGCCCGCCAGCAAGAGGGTGGTCGCTGCTGGAGGAACGGCAGAACAGCAGAGTCTGGGGCAGCTCATACTTAAGAGGACTGCTGGGGACAATACCCGGGCGCTGAGGGTCAAACCCATTCTCTCTGATACCTTCTTTCCAAGGCGGAGCTCCCGATATTCCCCAGGGACAACTGGGGCAGCTTGGCCACTCCCACGGGTATGTCACTTCTGTCTCATGTTCTAGTTGGCTTGCATCATCTTCTAAAACGTCCTCTCTTTTTCATCCTTGTTCTTGCTTAACCATGCCTTCTACTGCCAACACCATCTACACACAATGCCAAAGCTTAGCTCTCAGGAATAGAGAGAGCAAGTAGGTGCTGGGGAATCAAGCACCTGAGCAGAGCTCAGCCATTTCTGCAGGGTGTGGCCACACTGGCATCAGGCAAGGACCTTTGGTAGCCTAGCCGAGAGCCACTGCCCATCCCACGGCCTCTACGGACTTGCTGGTGGGTATCAGGCAACCATGGGCTCCAGGAAGGACTCTACTTGATTTGCCCAAGTCAATCATGGTGACTCGTGAGGACCGGGCACTTCGGAATGGGTCTGTGCTGCAGTCCTGACAGAGGAGTCTTGAGAAGTCTGCTGGAGGCTCAAGGGACACAAGGAAGGGGTGTCCCCCTCTGGCGTGAGAAAGCTTGGGGCTGCAGCGATCTAGTGACAAGCTTGAGAACAGAAGCCAACCTGTTGAGTTGATAGAGCTGGGAGATGAAATGAGCTGAGTCCTTAATGATGTTTTGCAAGAAAATTAACAAACCCTTGGCCTGTGGCCTGCGTATGCCCACGTGTCTTACTGTGTGCGACTTTAAGTCCCCTTGAGGTTTGGGCTTTTCCAGTTGGATCCTTTGTCACAGGCAACTGAAAGTACCCTGATCCAACATCTGGTGGCCCTTGCCACCAATAGGTAAGTGCCAGGTCCAAATCTGCACCAGACTAGGGATGTCTTGGGCACCTTAGTCCAGTTACTATCACCCCAGACCTGTGGGCAAAATCCCAGTGAGAAAGTGGGAAGTTATATAATGAACTTTCCGCAAGGCCTAGAAGAGTGTCAAAGCACTTTACAATCAAACCTAATTGAAAACAACAGCTCTTTAATCTAAATTTACAACATAATCAGCCTTCTGGGTACCTAATTATAATTAAGTTAGATTGGCAGTGTATTTCCTATACGCTAATTAAAAGTTCCAAAAGAAAAGGCCACATTTGGAAACTGTTGTATCTGTCCACTCCCTGTGAGAACCAAGCCAAGCTTTCTGGGCTGTAAATTTGGAGACCCGTGTTCTAGCGCTGCCTCTGCTCAAACTGGCTGTGTGACTTTAGGCAAGCCACTTAGCCTCTCTGAGTCTTTTTGTTCATGGACTCCAATCAAACACAAATAGTCATCATGGATTCATTTTGCTTTTTCTTGAATATCTTATAACTAAAATCATACACAATGCCCTTTTTTGTGTGTCTAGTAAGAAGCCTCCAATTTTTAGGTGTTTGATTGCCAAAGAAATGACAAGCCCAAACTAGCAAATATTTTGACTGTTCAAACATTAAACAATGCTTGGGGCCCTGAGATTGCACAGGTAGGAAGTCGGCTTGTGCAAGCTGCACAGTCAAGAAGCAGGGCAAACTCTCCAACATTCATTTTAGAAGTGGTCCGAGAGATAACGATCAAGGCAAAATCTCCTGGAGGATGGAGTCAGGGCCATAAAGAACAATGGACCAGGGAGCTCCTCCCAGAAATTAGAGTGGGATCTAGCAAGGGAAATTCTCCACCCATGGTCCCGCCTCCTCCGTGCCTGCCCGGCCCGCAGCTCTCAATTGTCAGGGGCCAGTGGCTGCGCTGTGCGCCCATCTTCCCCTTTCTGGGTACAGTTTGCACTGGAGTCGTGTTGCTTCTGCTCCACCTCTGTACTGGGTGCCAAGGCGAGTGATTCAGATAACTTGTCCTGTTAGTTTGTGTGTCCCCAAAGCAAGGAAAGCCACATGTGAAATCAAGAGAGGACAGGACATCCTCAGCTTTAAGCTGGATGCCTGGGAGGTTTTTGGATTATCTCCCTTGAGGGGGAGAGAAGTGCGTTCTGGAGGAAGGATGAAGAAAGATGCGCACGGATGCTTACGGGTCACCAAGGACACATGACCCCTTTAAGGAGTGCAGAACTACCCCTCGGAAGTAGCCGCTGACCCACCAGGGATGACATTTCCCAGTCCCCCCCCTTGCACTCTTTTCTTATTGAAGTGAAATTCACATAGCATAAAATTAACATTTTGAAATGTCCCATTTAGCAGCACTTTATACATTCACAGTGTTATACAGCCAACCCCTACATCAAGTTCCAAAACATTTCCTCATCCCAAAAGAAAACTCCATACTTACTAAGCAATTACCACCCATTCCTCCCTCTCCTCAATCTCTGGGAACCACCAATTTGCTTTCTGTCTCTATAGATTTACCGATTCTGGGGTGCCTGGGGGGCTCAGTCTGTTGGGCATCCGACTCTTAATTTCGGCTCAGGTCTTAATCCCAGGATGGCAGGATCCAGCGCCCCGTTAGGCTCCATGCTGAGCGTGGAGCCTGCTTAAGATTCTCAGTCTCTTTCTCTCTCTCCCTCTGCCCCTTCCCCCAACTCTCTGGCAAAAACAAAATAAACCAAAAACAAAAACACACAAAAAACACATAGATTTACCTATTCTGAATATTTCTTATTAAAAAAAAGGAATTTTCATTATGTGACTTTTTGCATTTGGCTTCTTTCACCTCATGGAAGTTTTCCAGGGTCACCCATGTTGCAGCATATAACAATACTTCATTCCATTTTGTGACTGAATAATATTCTACTATGAATATCCATACAGTTTGCTCATCCATTCATCTGTTGACGCACATTCAGGCTGTGTCCACTTTATGGCTTTTGTGAATAATCCTGCTGGGAACACTCATGCACAAGTATTTGTCTGAACATCTATTTTCCGTTCTTTTACATACCTAGGGGTAGAATTGCTGGGTCATTTGGTAATTCTATGTTTAACTTTTTTTAAGTTTAATTATTTTTTTATTTTTATTTTTAGAGAGAGAGAGAATGCAGGAGGGGCAGAGAGAGAGAGAGAATCCCAAGCAGGCTCCACACTGTCAGCACAGAGCCTGACACGGGGCACAAACTCATGAATTGTAGATTCAAGACCTGAGCTGAAACCAAGAGTCAGAAGCTTAACAGACAGAGCCTGTCGGGGCCGCCAAGTTTTCTGTCTGCCTCAGGCAAGGATTATCACTCCGTTGAGTGAGCCAGTAAACAAGATTTGCATCTGGAGGCTGGAGATTGCCATTTCCCGGTCAAAATAACTTTGGCGACTGTCTTGCTGAGCTAGACGTGAGTGGCCAAGGCACACAAAAGATCACAACCGTATTCAGTGTTAGTTCTCCATCCCCCAAGATTGCTGAGGCAAAGTCGGGGCACTTCTTTGATATGCATTTGACTCTGTAGCCTGCCTAGGTCAGCTTGCCTTGTCTTCCCCCCCCCCCCAAGACTATATAAAGAACAGTTCTTTGAATAAACGCTCTCTTTCGCCTGATCGGAGAACTGTCTTTACTCTCTGCGTCTCCCTCTCCTGCCCCCTTTTTCTCTCCCTCCCTCAGGAAAAGGACCCGCGACGATTCTCCTCTCTGCCCTGCCCTGCGGTGGGGGGGGAGGGGGGCGGACGAAACAGGTACCACCTATCGCCGGGGACAAGCAGCCCGGCGGACGGGTTACGACAAGAGCCCACCAGAGCGCCCCTCTATGTTTAACTTTTGAGGAACCGCCACACTGTTTTCCACAGCATCGGCCCCTTTGCATTTTGGTGAGGTCACGTGACTGACAACTCATTCTCACCAATGGAAGGGAGTAGAAGGGACCTTTGTCACATCTGAGCAGGGGTGCTTTCCCACGGGTTCCGCGCAGTCATGGGTGAGCAAAGGGGAAGTATTATGGGAGGGAGGGGCCACAACATGGAGGGACCCAGGTCCCCGGATAAAGGCTGCCGGATCAGGAGCACGCACACACCATGGTGTCACAAGCATAAACTGCTGTGTTCAGCCACTAAGGTGTCAGGGCCTATCTGTCCCAGTAGCTGGCATTATCTTCAACTTCGCAGATTGCATCTTTTATTTTCCAGCTTCCTAGCAGAGGTCGCCCTGCACGACCCACCCCCATCTCTCACCTGGCCCGTACCACACATCAGGTTCATCATTTCTATTCTAGACAGGGATACGTTGATTGCAGGGATCAAAAACACTCAAACCAGCTGAAGCGAAAAAAGCATTTACTGTGAGGCTACTGAGATCTCCCAGACTTTGGAGACGGAGAAAGGACACCCAAGCCTCATGCAAACGACGGGAGGCACAGCCAGGGAGGCGGGCAGAGGGACACAGGTTCCTGAGTGCCTGTCGGCGGGAGAGTCACAGAGATGCGGGTAGACAACTCTTTCCATTTCAGTTTTGCTCCGACTTGCTACTTTTAGATATGTTGACCATGAAACCTCTAGTTCTACACTGTTTGAGATCTGCTTCCAGGCAGACTCTAGCCCCCAGGCTCCATTTACCTCCCTCTGCACTAAGTTGAGGGTCCAGATCGCCATAAGGAACCAAGGCCAGTTCTATCTCCACTTTCCCATCCAGGGCCCACGTGGCCTCTGGTCTCTGCTTCTCTCTGGGTGACTGTCCAGGCTCTGCATGCACTGTTTCCTGCTTGTTCCCCCTCTCCAAGGTGCAGCCCCCTCCCACCCCCGGGGACTGTCCAAGCCTGTGTTCCTGAATATCCAGACCTCACTGCCTTCTTTGTGACCTCTGAAGTCTTACGTTGTGCTTGGTCCGCTCCTATGTGTCACTTGGAATTACTGTCTTGTGTGGCTGGTTCCTGTCGAAGTGAGTGTTTACCTCATCTCTGAAGGGAGAAGGCACAGCCACAGTTTCATGCCCGCGTCAGAGCCTGACACCCTCATACGCCATCTTGTGATCCCAAGCAAGTGACTTAACATCTCTGACCTTCGGTTTCCTCATCTGCAAAATGGGTAATATAATAGTACCTGCTTCAGTGTTCTTGCAAACATTATACATGTATATACATATTAAAGATAATGCAAGCAAATCCTCAGCATTCCTGATACACACACAGCGAGAGCTCTCCGTTCTTGATGGTTCCAGCTCCCTCTTCAAGCCAGCAGGTGCATGGTGAGCAGCATTGAACTGTTCTGCTTCTCAGACCTTCAGATGATCAGGATCAGTTGAGGAGCTTTCAGAAAGGTTCTGGCCCATCTCCCATGCAAACGGATCAAAATCCCCGAGTTGGGCTGGAGAATCTGAGATTCTAATAATCCCCAGCTTTGACATGTGAGCAGGAGACCCCAGCAGGCTGGCTAGGCCTCCCCCAGTAGGAAGTTAGAGAAAACTCTGATCCTCCCCACCACGGTCCCAGGAGCCCCTCCCTTGCTTATTCAAGCCCTTGCTCAAGATGCCCTCCTCAGCAAGGCAGCCATCTCCCTCTATCTCCTTCCCAGCCCTCTGAGGCCCGTTTCGCTTCCCGCTTATTTTCCATTATCTGCCTCCCTCGCCGCTGGATGAGTGCGGGACCCATGCACCTGGCAGTGGCTAGCACAACGTAAATAGGCGAGACGTACGGAAGCTGAGTAGAAGAATGAATCAGCCTCTGTGGAGTCCCCCTTCCCCGGGATTGTGGGCATATTTCAGAGCTTATTAAAACAGCCCAGTCTGCTTTAGAATGCTGATTTCCTGTCTGGCCCCAAGGCCCTCCCTTCCCCATCACAACTGGACTCGGGGTCTGGGGACCAGAGTGAGGACAGGCTGTCTGCTTTTCTCCCTCCCCTTACTTAGCAGTGAAGGGGAGGCTTGATCTGCCTTTGAGAAAAACCCTTCCCTTCTGCCGCTTGTCTGGGGTTGGGGGCCGGGACTCAGCAATTCAGGGGAGAGGACAGAGGTCTCCTGGTGTCCCCGGCACATGGCAGGCCTCTCCACTCGCCCGGCTAATCCTCACTGGGGGCGGCCTGTAGATGACAGCACGTGTGGGTGCAGGCATGCTTTCTCCTGGTTCCCAGGGGTCTTCCATCCCGTTCCACTCCACCGCACACCTTGAGCTGCCCCCAACAGCACTGATACCCACAGCCTCTTGCTGCTTGGGTTCTTTTCCCCGGGGGCAGCCGCCTCCCACCATGTCCCCTGGACTCCTGGGAAACACACACATGTAGGTGTCCAGAGCACGCACCTGTAGACAGGTGTCTGCCCTTCTACTGCCGTCTCTCTCTAGCCCCCTCCTGCCCTGCTCAGTGAGGTTCATCTGGAGATCAGCATGTCCAGGGCCTGAGTGCTATGTGATCGGGATGCAGTGCCAGGCCCCCCTCCTGCGGGCAGCTCGGTCCCTACAAGGGATTCTTTTGCAACCTTTCCCCCTCATGGGGTTCAGTAGTGCAATGCGGGGAGCACCACAAAGAAGCAACCCCTCCCTCCTTCCCTCCACCCCGCACCTTGGGGAGGAAAGGAAACTGCCCCTCACAGCCCTCCCTCACAGAGCCCCATTACAGATGGACTCCCTGTCCTCATCAGCCTTGGGCCCAGAGCCACAGGGCAAAGTTCTTTGCAGCCCGTCCAACATTTGAGCACGTCTTGATCTTCTGATCAAAGCTTCCAGTCTTGGAGGCTCTGCCAGATGCAATGAGCCCCTGGACCTTGTGAAAGCCAGGCTCCTAACACATTGTAGAAATAAACTTCTCCAGGGAGCCAGGGAATATATAGTGGAGTGTTACACATGACTTCTGGGAAGTGGCCCTTAATGAAAGTGGTCGGATCTTCCCTTTCTCCTGATGGCTAGAAGGTGGACACAATGGCTGGGGCTGCAGCAACTGTTTTGAGTTATAAAGTCTACTCTACATGGTCAAGGCGCCAGAACAGCAGAGTAGAAGAAGTCTGGGTTCTGGACTACCATAGAACTGCCTTTCCGACTCTGGGCTCTTTGCTGATGCTTTATGTACATGAAAGAGAAACATTCCTTATCTTGTTCAACCAGTCTTTCCAAACCTTCCGCCTCTCATGGCCAAACCTCATGCTGACGGTCTTGCTCTAAGCTTGAGGCCTGCTTTTTTTTTTTTGAAAAGTTAATTTTTTTTTTTTTTGGATAATCAGGACTGAAGGTAAGTGGACAGGAAATGACTTTTCTTTTTTTTTTTTTTGCATTTCTTTTTTTTAAAATAGTTTATTGTCAAATTGGTTTCCATATAACACCCAGTGCTTCTCCCCACAAGTGCCCCCCATCATGACCATCACTCCCTCCCTCTCTCTCCCTCCCCCTTCAGTCCATGGTTCATTTTCAGTATTCAGTAGTCTCCCTTGATTGGGTCCCTCACTCTCCCCCGCTCTCTTTCCCTCTTCCTCTCCCCATGGTCCCCTGCCATATGTTTGCATTCATAGGTCTAACAGGAGAGACCTGGAAATGACTTTTCATTATGATTCAATGTTATTCAAATGCATGTGTGCACTAAGGTCTCTCACTACTCACGTACCTGCCTTAGAGAAACTTCGCAGGCTTCAGAGTCAGTGGAACCCAGGTTAGAATTTGGTTTCTGAGATTCACTACTTGTGTCATCTTCAGCAAGCTACCCAACATTTCTGACCTTTAGTTTTCTGTTTTATTATGTAAGATTAATAATGTCTGTCTTGAGGAGTTCACCACATTTTTATCATGCATCTCTATGTACATGACATTATGCTGGAGATGCCATAAAGGAAAAAGATGAGGTCTCTACCTTCATGGAGCCACATGTCCAATGAGGAGGAGGGGAGGAACAGCAAGTGCAGCGGTGCCGGGGTGGCTCCGTTCGGTAAGCTTACAACGTCGGCTCAGGTCATGATCTCACAGTCCATGAGTTCGAGTCCCTGCATCAGGCTCTGTGCTGATAGCTCGGAGCCTGGAGCCTGCTTCAGATTCTGTGTCTCCCTCTCTCTCTCCACCTCTCGCCTGCTCGCTCTCTCACACTCTCTCTCAAAAATAAATAAAACATTAAAAAAATTAAAGCAAGTGAATGAGGAAACAAAACAATCACAGTAAACAGTTTACCATGATGGAGAATAATAGGGTGGAGAGTCCCAGGCGTCCCCTGTAAGGACTAAAAGAATAACCTCATGTAAAACTCCAAGCACGCTTTGCAGCTGCCCTTACAGCCCTTGCCCGGAAGCAGCCAGACCCCCGCCGCACACAAAGGCCAAGCGCCCCCAGCACTCCCTGCGGCTTGAACGCAAGTAGCCCTGACCAGGGTCATTCAATCTGTGTTTTCTGTCCATCTGAGGATGGACGGCGAGAGGACAGACCGCGGGCCTCACACAGACCGCCAGTAGGGAGAGCAGCTGGCGACAGACCCCTCCTGGCACAGACTCGCCACGGAGCTGGCTCTGTCTCTGCATGACGGGCACCACCTGGGTCCCAGGGAAGGCAGTTGGCATCACTTGGTTCTCAGTGAGCCCGAGCCGCAGGGGCACCCTGGCTCTCCTCCCAGTAGTGGTATCAGAGCCTGCCAGCATCTGGGCTGTATGTCATTTACTCCTAACAACCTCCATGGGCAACCTCTTCTCAATCAGGCAGGGCCCACCAGGCCCGCAGCTGTACCATCACGAGAGCTATGATCATCGGACCCCATCCACCACTGTACGGCCCAGGAGTGGGATGTGGGCACCGCACACAACATAATCTATTTCCAGCTTCTGTCGGAATTCATCCAGTACAGAAGGAAGGGCAGTGTGGAATTTGTGGTGTCCCCTAGGACCTACCTGGGTACTGCGGAGGCAGATGTACAGGAGATCAGATCCCAATTCGGCTGCCTTGGATTGTCCGGTCTTGGGCAAGGTACTTAACCTCGCTGAGGGCTTAGTTGCCCCATCTTCAAATGGGCATGATGATCATAGTACCTACTGCATATCTGGGGGAAGGATTACATACAATAATCCACATAAGGGCATATAGGGGATGCTTGTGGTGTGTTTGCTATAATCCAACTTCTTCACTCAACAACGGTTTTTGAGCATCTAATATGTGCTCAGTATATGCTACTATGTGCAAAGACAAATGACAAAGCTGGAAAGGCTTTTGAAAATCATCTCATCTGGTGACCGTCCAGATTTTGGGCTGCAACTCACCTGAACTGGGTGAAAGACCCTATAATCTGCCTACCTCATGCATCACTTGGCTTCTGCCATGGAACAAACCACCTCAAAACTTAGTGATTTCCCATGACAAGTCTTTCTGCTTTTTCATGACTCTCTGGGTGATCTGGGCAGTTCTGCTCAGGGCCAGCTGGGCAGAGCTGGGTAGGCCACGGTGGTCCCATGCACAGGCCCCAGGCCTCAGGAGGGACGACTCAGGTCTCTGCCTGTGACCTATCGTTGTATTGGCCAAAACAAGTCACAAGGCCAAGGCCAAAGTCTGTCTAGGAGGAGACCAACCACAGGTCATTGACAAGGGGAGCAAGGACAAATCAGAGCCATCACTGCTGCCACAGTCAACCTCTCTGAGACATTTCCACTTTCGAGGAAAATAATTTGGTAAGAATCGGAGAAGGAACATATGAGAACCATTGTATGTTCTTCAGGGGTCCCCAGATATTTTTGATAACATATCCCCGTATCAGTCGCCTCCGACTACCTTCAGAATACCATAGACTGGGTACTTAGACAACAGAAATGTATTTCTCAAAGTTCTAGAGGCCAGAAGCCTGGCGTCAGCACGCCAGCATGGTCAGGATCCGGTGAGAGCTCTCTTTCTGGCTCACAGGTGGTTGCCTTCTCAACACGGGCTCACAGGAGATCCAGCTCTCTCCCTTCTTTTTTTTTAAATATTTTTTGGGGGGCAAGTGCAAGTGAAGGAGGGACAAAGAGAAGAGGACAGAGGATCTAAAGTGGGGTCTGTGCTGACAGGCTGACAGCAGTGAGCCCAAGGTGGGGCTCGAACTCATGAACTGGGAGATCATGACCTGAGCCGAAGTGGGAAGCCTCCACCAACTGAGCCACCCAAGCGCCCCTCTCTCTCTTCTTACAAGGTCACCAATTCTGTTAGATTATGACTCCATGCCCATCACTTCATTTAACCTTAATCACATCCTTAAAGGCCTTTTCTCCAAATATAGTCAGGGGTTAGGGCTTCAACATACGAAAACTGGAAAAAGTATCATTGCTTTCTTATTTTTCGGACCAAAAATTCTACTGTTTTTCCCACAACCCAGTGGATGGTGTTGAGCTCCCCTGCTTGAAAACCACTGATTTGCTTTGTAAAAACAAACATGAGGAGAACCACGTGGTTCTGTGGATTCCCCATAAACACATAAATTATATTTGATGTTAAAAATGGGTAAGTGAGATTTTCCACATGATATTCAAATTTAAAGCATTGACTTGTACTCAATGTTTATGACAACTGAATAAAGTATCTGGCAAGTAGGGCTTGGTCTTACATCAAATTGGAACTCTGTGGGATTTAGGCCATTAGCTCATAAGAAACCTAAGAAAGGCTTCATATTAGCGTCAGTGTGTGGCCCGCTGGGGGGACATCCTTAACTCCCACTCCCAGCCGGCACTGGGCTTTAGGACTCTAGTCCTATGTTGTATTAGTTCCTGCGGCAAACTTGAGGGCTTAAAACAACAGACACTTAGTCTCTCACAATTCTGGAAGCTAGAAGTCCAAAAGCAAAGTCACACGGCCTATGGAATCTTCCCTCAACTCTGCCTAGCTTCAGGTGGTGTCAGCATTCCTGGGCTGTGTCACCAGGCTCTGTCTTCACATTGCCGCCTCCTCCGTATGTCGCTCTTCTCCTCTGTGTGTTCTTTATCTGTACATCTGTCATTGGGGTTGGGGCCTACTCAGATCATTCAGGATGACCTTGGCATCTCAAAGGCCTCGTTACACCTGCAAAGACCTCGTTACCAAAGAAGGTCACGTTGACAGGCTTTGCGGGTCACCACTGAATTCGCCGCGCACGTCCTCCCCACAATTTTCAGGGGTGACGTGGGGCCCAGAAGGAGGCCGGGGCAGAGCGTGGACCAGTGTCTGTCTTCTCCTGTCTGGCGACCACGCAGAGCCTCCGAACACCATACTTCATCACAGAAGACCCCTATGCAAACAAGCACTTCCTCGTCTGTTCACAACTATCTCCTGTTTTCCGACGTGAAGGAAATGACTAGGACTCAGAAAAGCAGCTTCTTGCCCGTTAAGGACCATTCAGGCTCCTTCCTCCTGTCTTTCCACTACCATTTCCATGCACTTCTTCTCCTCTAGGAATCTTCTAATCATTTTCCCGGAAGCGAGCAGCCTGGTTTCTGACCTCTGGGGAAGGAGCCTGCCATTTGGGGTTTTATCAGTGGGTGCAATAGCAGCAAAGCCCGGTCAACTGCAGGGGCAGAGTTCTGGCGTCACAGAGAAGGGAAGAGTGACCCGGAGAGATTTCCTCTTGGCTTCAGAGTCCAGCCATTTTGCGGTTTAACTTAGGCGTTGCGCTGTGGCTCTGGGTTGCTATATTTAGCAAATAAGAATGCAGGATGCACAATGGAATGTGTGTTTCTGATGGACCGTGAGTAGCTTTTTCTTCATATAAGTATGACTCGTGCGTTATTGATGGGTCTGCTTATAAGGCAATATTTGGAACATACTTATATCTTAAAAACTACTGTTTATCTGAAATTCAACATGAACTGAGTGTCTTGCATTTTACCTGTCAACTCTAGCTATGGTCTTTTCTCTCTCCCATCTTCCAAACAAACTTTGTTGTAAGACTCCTCCCTGCGAAGTCCTTTACGAGGCACAGAGAAGGCTGGATGCTTTCTTTCCAGTATTCACAGCGCGGGGAGGAGACAAACGTAACACATGCCTTTCCCCCATCCACCCTCATCTTAATAAATGTTCACACAAACCGTTCGGGTGGCCCAAAGGCAGGAACAATTCATCCTGTCTGCAGGGAAAGAGGGAAAACCTTTGGAGAGGTGCAGGGTGGGGCTCTCGAGCCCGGCCTGGGTGGACAGATAAAGCAGGGGCGGCATGAGGTGCACGCGGGACCGTGGGGGCGCCCCTGTGGCCTGGTTGGTGAGGTGAGAGTTGTGCGTCTCGGGAGGATGCTGGTGGCGCTGGACTCTGGAGGGGGACAGAAAAGTTTGGAGTCCGGAGTAAAGGGCTCTTTTCACCAGGCTAGGGAGCCCCTGGGGCTTGCTCTCTCCTGAGAGACTAATACACCAACAGACAATGGCCAGACCAGCACTGATGGTACAGCTCTGACCTTAACCTCTGCAGCAACCTGCCCGGGAGCCAAAGCACGGCCTGGGCAGCAGTCTCATCAGCGAGGCTGGGATTGTCACTGCCAGCCAGCTTCACTGTGTTTTGCCCCTGCTTCCCACTCAGGACCAAGGACACAAAATGTCCTATTTCCAATTACCCACCTCCAGCCTCCCCAACGATCTCCCATTGGGACACTCTTGAAATTCTCCTTGTCCCTCACCGTGGAGCCTCCCCGCTCCCCTGCCTGCTTTTGAGCTTCTGCTCTAAGCAAATGGCTTGTCTGTTCTCATTTATGTGGCCTTCACTTATTGCCTCAGTATAGACCATAGGTATTGCCTCCTAACGGATGGGGACGGTAAGAGTAGTTATCCGTGGAAACGAATATCCTGATACACGGTGTTAATGCAACCACAGATACCGGTGGGATTCGGAGCTAGAAAAATTGCTTTTTGAGACCCTTTGCAATCTACACACACAATTTCTTAATACTTTTAAAATATTATTTTGAGAGAGAGAAAGAGGGAGAGAGTGCAAGCAAGGGAGGGGCAGAGAGAGAGAGGGAATCCTAAACAGGCTCCATGCTGTCAGCACAAAGACCGATGTGTGCCTGGAACTCACAAACCATGAGACCATGACCTGAGCTGAAATCAAGAGTCAGATGCTAGGGGCGCCTGGGTGGCTCCGTCCGTTAAGCGTTCGACTTTGGCTGAGGTCATGGTCTCCTGGTTTGTGGGTTTGAGCCCTGCATCGGGCTCTGTGCTGACAGCTCAGAGCCTGGAGCCTCCTTCGAATTGTGTCTCCTGCTCTCTCTGTCCCTCCTCCACTCATGCTCTGTTTCTCTCTGTATCAATAATAAATAAACATCAAAAAAAAATTTTAAAGAGTCAGATGCTTAACCAACAGAGTTACCCAGCGCCCCGGTGTTTTAATGTTTATATTCACCTGAACATCCCCAAATTCCTTTATGTTCTGGAAAAAAAAAGGGGCTTTGAATCTTCCTTAAAAGAAATCCATAAGGTGATGCGTCCCTTTTTTTACGTCACTAGATTTTTGGAACTGCTGCTACCATCTTGGAATCATGAGAGAAGCTAACAGGAGGACAAACCAATATTCTGAGGAGGACGTACAGGGAAGAGCCTGAGGCCAGGGTATCATGGAGAAGTCAACCCTTAGCCAGCCCGTGGAGCTGCCCAACTCAGAGCCACCTGCTACAACCCTTTGCTATTTAGACCATGTTTCCTCACAGTTTCTGTTCCTTACAGTTCGGTACTTCCTGACTGATTCAGACACTTCCTCAGTAGAGAAAAATCCAAGTTAAAGAGAAGAATGTGTTGATTATTTTTTCTTTCTTTTGCCTTTACCAAGTGATTCATCACTGGGGCAAAGACTCTCACAAAATATTTAAAGATGGGCTTAAAAATGTTCGTTCCAATGGATGCCTCTGAGATTTGATTTTGAGGGTTTTCACGATGGCTACGCAATCTTAGGACCTGACTTGTGGCCTCCCTGCTGTGACTCTGTGACGCTTTGCCCAGTGATGTGGAGACCCCTTCAGGACAAGTTGAGAGCCTCCTGTGGATCAGCACATCCGGGAAGAATTTCAACAAGCATAACATTCCTTGATAATGGTCCTTCCTTTTGTCCAAGGAGAGACTCCCGGGTCTGTAACTCCTGAGATGCTTTTACACGGCTACAGTGAAGCTGACCCTTTTTAAAGGAACAGCAGCTAAGTTATAAAACGCAAACTCAATCCACAAGAATGATCTTTCCCTAGCACAATGAACTCATGGTACATTTGCTCAGTACGATACATTTCACCTCAGCAAACAGCACCTTCAGAAAACACATTAAAATGTCGTTAGATTTTTATCTAAACTTGCTGAATAATTTAAATAACTTGACTATCTCCCCCTCCTCCCACACTGTGCTCAGCCGAAACCAGCTCCTGCCAAATTATCATTTGTTTTATTGAAACCAAACTTCAGGCTGCTCTCTGGACTTGCCAAACTTTCTCGCAGCCCTGGACCGCCACCCCCACTCTTCCCCCCCCCCCCCCCCCCCGGAATGTCTGTCTCCTCCTCACTGCCTGGCAAACCCATCATCTGGCAATGCAAAAATTCTAATGTCAATTCCTCTCTGAAGCAGCACCTGGACCCTTGGGGCAACGCAGCATGAAGGGTGGTTGACATCAGGCCCACTTGACTTGGGATCCGGCTTTGTCCCCAGGTAGCTAGGTGACCTCACCGCGAGGCAGGCCTCGGTTCCTCTCCTGTGAGATAGAATCAGGATTGCTCCTGCTTTGAGCTTGTGCGGATAACGAGATGGACTCGTGTGAGAGACCCTGGCACAGAGAAAGGGCTCCACGTACTCCGGCGGTGGTTCCTGGACGCCTTCCCACAGAATTTGAAGCTTTACAGCCAGGCAGGGGCTTCAGAGTTTTTTTTCTCAGCCTTTCGATGTACAAACAAATCGCCTGGAGATCCTGCCAAAACACAGGCTCTGATTCAGTAGTTCGGGGCGGTGCCTGAGACTTTGTGCATTTCTTACAAGTTCCGTGGTGTTGCAGCCCCCGCTGGTCCTGGAACTGCACTTGGAATAGCGAAGGCTGTAGGAGACACTGAGCTCCCACTTGCTTTACAGAAGAAGACAAAGCCAGGTCAGGAGGGGAGAAAATCTAGAGGCAGAACTGGTGAGTCGGTTCTGTGGGTCATGGGAGGGTGAGCTTCGTTAAGGGGCAAGAAGGGATGGGCAGATGGCGCGAGGCGGACGTCAAAAGTCACACCTTCAGGGAGCCTTCAGGTGGCTCAGTCAGTCAAGCATCTGACTCTTGATTCCAGCTGGGGTCATGATTTCATGGTTCCTGAGTTTGGGCCCCGAGATGGGCTCTGTGCTATGTCAGCATGGAGCCTGCTTGGAATTCTCTCTCTCCCTCTCTCTCTGCCCCTACCCCACTCATGCTCACCGCTCGCGCTCTCTCTCTCTCTCTCAAATAAAGAAATAAACTTAAAAAAAAGAAGTCACACCTTCAAGGAAAGCAGGATGGCCAGGCTTTATAGAACGCACACAGTCTAATGATGGAGAATGTCAGCTGTGTGCTGGCCCTGCACTTGACAATGCACGGGCTGCAGAAGTCAGTTCTAGGAGCGCGCGCTGGACGGAGCGGAGAATCTGCTCCTCTTCTTCATTCCTACTTTCCTGGCCCCAGATAACACTCGCTCACACTTACATAGGGCTTAATACGTGCCAGCCATTGTCCAAGACACTGGGAAAACAGCTTCATGAGACGTGACTCACATGCCATACAATTCAGCCATTTAAATACAATTCAGTGGACTTTGCTATGTTCACTAGAGTTGTGCCTCCATCACCATGGCCAATTTTTTTAACATTTCCATTACTCCCAAAAGAAAACCAAGTACCCCACTAACACTCACTCTGCATTCTCCCCTCCTCCTGCCCAGCCAACCGCTTGTCTACTCTCGGCCTCTATAGGTTTCCCTATTCTGAACATTTCATATAAACGGAATCATAGAATATGTGATACTTCCATACAACACTGGCTTCTTTCACTCTGCGTAATGTTCTCAAGGCTCAATCTCGTGTAGCAGGTGCCAGTGCTGCATTCTGTTTTATTGTTGAATAATCTATTGTACGATGTACCCAATTCTATCCATTCCTTGGTTGATGGGACATTTAGGTTGCTTCTACTTTTTGCCTGTTAGGAACATTTGTGTGGATATATGTTTTCATTCCTTGTTCTCGGAAATTTGTATCTATCTTTTAATCCTTAAAAAACCCTATGAGATAGGTAAGATTATTATGCCTAAGACTCAGGGAGGTTCATTAACTTGCCCCCAAGGTCATACAACTTGTAAGTGGTGGAGCCGGGGGAAGAACCCAGGCCGTCTTGTTCCAGAGCCTGTGCTCTATTACCTAGAAGTGTGCCCGGCACATTCAGTATGTATTTATGGAATAAGTAGCTGAATTAGACACGGGCCCTGCTTTCAAGAGACTCGCAATGTGGTTGCCTTCTTGCAGACAGCTCCTCTCTAATTAATCTTGGCAACATTCTTGGGGTTGCAAACAGGGAGAAGAGAAGGTTGGCTGGAATCAGCTACTAAAAAGTTGAATGTGGTTGATGCTGCCTGCAGAACGGGCCACTTTCAGCCAGGGCTGAGGCTGCAGGTGCCTAGCAGGAAGAAGAGCCAGCACGGGGGCCTGAAAGATTTGAGAAGTTACAGAAAACTTCCTCTTCACAGAGGCAAACCGGAAATCTGCTTTTTTGGCTCTTTGTTTTGTTTTGTTTAAATCTTTTTTCCTTTTTTAAAAATGTTTTATTTAATTTTTGAGAGAGAGAGAAAGAAAGAGACAGTGTGAAAGGCGGAGAGGCAGAGAGAGAGGGAGACACAGAATCCGAAGATAGGCTCCAGGCTTTGAGCTGTCAGCACAGAGCCCGACGCAGGGTTCATCATGACCTGAACCGAGGCCAGACGCTCCACCGACTGAGCCACACAGGCGCCCCTGTTTTGTTTTGTTTTGTTTTGTTCTGTTTTGTTTTTAATAACTAAAGTTGAAGCTCATTTGTGTGCCTGGTAACGTCTCCGCCTGAGGTCCTGGGCTTTCTTCTCCGCGTTACCTGTGACAGAAGGATCAGGAAGATCAATTCAGGGGCAGACAGCGAGGCTGAGTCATCCGGAACAGCTAGCAAGTGGACAAGTGCAGAGGGGCTCCAGGCCAGGGAGGTGGAAATCCTCACAGTGGCTTCAGTGAGCAGGAAGCTGATTCTTCGGGACAAAGGCCACATCGGACCGCCCGAGCTGACCACACTCCCCAGAGCCCAGTCCAGCTTTCCTGCTGTGTCCTCTGCAAAGCCAACGTCAGAGACGCTGCTCACCCAACTCTTCCCTGCCGTTTGCACTAGCACCTTCGCCATAGGCACTCTGATGTTTTGGGGAGGTGACCGTGACTTTTATAAACTAGTCATCAACATGAGTCTCAAACACAGCCCAGACCCTGGCTTTGTCTCATGTCCTCAGAAGTCCTTGACTTCCTCACTTGCCACCCTTACCCTTGGCTTTGACCCATCTGCTTCTCTGGTTTGGACCTGCGGCTTTCAGAGACATGCTCTGGGCCACCACCCAGGGATGGGGAGGTGCCAGTGAAATTGGCCAATCCCATTCTCAGGGCAGTGCCAAGGTTCCAAGTGCACCGGTTCTTGGAAAATGGAATTTGCCAGAGAGACATCAAGTGTGGAGGCAGATGAGGACAAGACCTCATCGTCCAGGAAGCCATAGCTGGTTCGCACGGCCAGGTGATGGAGAAGCTGCGTTCTGAGAGAGGGCCAGGGCGGCAGGGAGAGAAGGCGCTTTCTTCCCAGGGAAGCGGGGCGCTGCCTCCAGCCCCCTCCACCCACAGCTTTCCTCACAGGGTACCCGACTCATCTCAGCTTGCCAGGAGCTTTGCAGTTTTAAAAGTCAAGTCCCACCTCCCGGAAGCCCCTTGGTCCCAGGAGAACTGAATGGGTTAGTCCCTCAAGGTCCACAGCTCGGTGGGGGGGCAGGGGGGGGATCTCGCACCGCAGTGTCCCATGGGACTCCTCCCCTTCCTCCTCCTTCCCCTCCTTCTCCCCACCCCACCCCCATTTGCCTCCTCCTCCTCTTCTTCTTCCTCCTCCTCCCACTCCCCCCCCCTCTTCTTTTTCTTCTTCTTCTTCCTCCTCCTCTCCTGGTAACAGCCAGTGTGGACACTGAAATGATGGCATCAGGCCAAAGACAGAAAGCCAGAGCCAGCACTTGGGCCACACGAGACTGGGAAGCCTTCCCTCTCATCCCTGGAGGCAGGGACAGACCCCGGCGCCCAGGCGCCACCAGCCCAATGGTCCTGACAGGGAGAGCTGGCTGGCTTCCAGGACAGAGGGGAAGAGGAAAAGGGGAAGGAAGCCCGAGTGGCGACTGACTTTCACAAAAGGGTGCAGTCTGGAGCCTCCGTCCTTCCCGAAGCCCCAAACCAGCTTCCAATGTGTCTGCAGCTGCCCACTTTGGCCCTGTGGCCCACCGTCTGTGTCTCTGCATTGCACACCGGCCTGGGTGACAGCGGCCATCTATCTCCCTGTGCAGGTGGCCAGCAGTCATTAGGTGGAAGGAGGTTGGTGGAGTGGAGATAGGCGGCCACAGCTGCAGGCGGAGGCTGGCACGGCCGACCCCAGGGCTGGGGTTTGGGAATACTAAACCCACATGTGGGAGCCAGAGGAGTGGCCTCCCCAATCTCATCCATGGCTGTGCACGCGTGCGCATGCGTGTGCGCGCATGCGTGTGTGCGCGCGCGCATGCGTGTGTGGCTGACCTCTCCATTCGGGAGAGCCAGGTTACAGTGTGTGAATTCACCAGGACTCCAGGAGCAGAGTGGCCTGCCTGCCCGTGGGGCTCACTTTCCGTTACCAGGAGGGGCCTCTGCCTCGCCCTCAGGAGGAGGGGTCAGCTGGGAGGAAGGGGGGCCTTCCTGACTCCCACAGGACCCCACAGTCTCTACCACTTCCTCCTCTGTCACTCCTCCCCCGCAGAGGTCCAGCGGGGGAGGCTGGACATGCCGGATGCAGCTGATTGGTACCGTGGGCCAGACATGAGGCATCTCTTACTGGCTGTTGGGGCAGAGAGCAAATGCCAGAACTCACATTCCAGGCCGGGTGCAGAGACAAGATGGGGGACTGGTCCTCACCACAGTTAAGTGAGGGAAAGGAAAGAATGAGAACATGGAGGGTCAAGGCTGGAGTGAGAAGGAGAGAGGCAAGGACCTGGGACATCTGTAAAGAGCAGGGAAGGGGCTGTGTAAGGAGATGGGTAGGCTTAAATTAGGCTACTGTTACATATGGCATCCCCCCAGCTCAGTCAACAGTACCACCCCCACATCACATCAAGAAGGGGTGTCTTTGAGGTCCTCAGACACTTTAAAACCAAGTAGTCATTAACACTTTAGTATAAAGTTCTACAATCAGATTGTCAGGTCCTTCCCTCCTAAGCCCTAGGTGACACCAATCCTAAGGGCCCTTGGAGAGCAAACTCTGAGGGTCTGAGGACTCTGAGCTGGGTGCACGCAGGATCCTGTGGTAGGTGAGGTGGGGTGCTAGAGGTGCCACCTTCACCTCTACTCACCTGATTTTCCTTCTCAGCTTCCTGAGCTGGACCACCATGCTCACCTGCAGACCCAGCATTACCCAGGTCTGGGACCATCCTAACAGGCGGCAAATGTCTCAACAGTCTCAGTAATGCCAGCCCCTGGGACTAGAATGGAGTCCTGCTACCCACAGGCCCACAGCTCCCTGGTCAGGCCACAGTGGGAGTCAGAAGGTTTCATGTGGACCCCTGGACTGGCCCAGCACGGAGGAGAAGGTTGCTGCCTCAGTTTCCCTGCCCAGCACTTTGTTGCTCCACAGACCAGGAGCCCAGCTCTCATTCCCCTGTCTGGAGGGAGGTCAGATTGGAGACCCAACACTGCCAGAATTTTCCAGCCCCTTCTCTCAAAGCTGGAGCTTGCTTCCCAGACTTCCCAGAGCTCACCATTGGACCCTAGATGGTGACCATTCGGTGACCACACTAGCCCCGTTTCGGGGCCTTTTTCCCTCCCACAGCCTGCCAGCCAGTGACTATGGCCCCAGTCAGTCTCCCCCTTGAGCTTGTCTCCCTCCTTTCCCTTCTCTCTCCACGGTCATTCAGTGGACAGGAAGGTGCAGTCCAGAGGTTGAACGAACGTCATTGCCTTACTGAAGGCACAGAGAACCCAAAAGGGGGCAGAGGCAGGAAGCTCCCCGCCCCTCAGGGAGGGAGGCCTGCTGCTCAGAGGAGCCGGAGCAGAAAGAGGCACACGAAGGGCAGCTGGGAAGAGGCCCGACCCAAATACAAACACAAGTATGCCATGGGAGGGCGACCGAGCGGCCACTTTGCCGTGGAGAGCTGGTGCACCGACAACCCCCACCTGCAAACCTGGAATGACCCGCGCCGTTTGAGAAGCACCAGCGGCCATTTTATTGCAGGTCAGATAATAGTCCCAGGCCCCGCCAGGGACTGCCGACCCCCACTCTCCGATCTGGACTGTCTCAAACTGGAATGCCTCACCGTGGAATTCCAGCATCCCCCACTCCACCAAAGTGAACAGCCAATCCTATCCTGCCACCATCCAAAGATGCCCCTACTTGGCTATCTGCCCACCTGAGGTCAAACCCGGAACTCTTGCGCCCAGAAAACACCTTGGTCTCCCATACCAGGCGCAACTTCCCTGGCTCCCCACTCTCAGAGTCACGGAACCTCGCCCGGGAATTGCAGACTCCAATAAAGGCCTTCTTGGCTCCATAACTTGGTCTCTCTCTTTCCTCTCATCTCTGCCTCCATCTATTAAACCTTACAGAAAGGATTGCGTGGGGTACCATTGCTCGGGTACCAGACTTCCCAGGTTCAAATAACCTGTGTGGTCTTGGGCAAGTGACTTAAGTTTTTCTGCATCTCATCTGAAATTCCTCATCTGAAAAGTAGGGCTGATGAAACCTTGAAGGGTTGCAATAAGAATCAAGTGAGACAGCATATGGACGGTGCATGGCCCAGAGCAGATACTCTAGAAATAGGGGCCGTTATTTTATTAGAACATATATACATCCTACTTTGGGTATAGGAACATCACCTCCAGGAAGCCCTCTAGGCTTTCTTTCAAGTTTCTGGTGTACTTTTCAGGGAAAGAGAGGACAGAGGAGGATGTACTGGGTGGCAGGGGGGCAGGTCAGGACAAGGAAAAGGAACAAGCATGCATTTTGCCCCTGTCTGGGGCCAGGCCCTGTGCCAAATCCTTCATATACTACACTTCATTCTATCTACCCAGGAGCCCAAAAAAGGGAGATATTCTGGTTCACCCAGTAAAACAATAACGCAACCTCAGTCACAGACTAGTGAGTTGCTCTTGAGTGTTTGACGTGAGGATGTGCAAGGCCCACAGGGAAACTAGCTTAAGCTTGGCATTCAGTGCCAGCTTAACTGCAAGGATTCGGTCTCATCAGCGTGGAGAGTAACTGTGCTTTTCTGTGAGGTCCCGAGCATCTGAACACCACACTGTGTCTCCTGCTCCTAGGACAGTGGGGGTGGGAGGGAAGCTACTTCTGGGTCCAAAACAGGAACGTGGCCTCCAAGGTGAGGCCAAACATTGAGCTCAGATTCACATTAGAGACGTGGCTTTGTCAAAACACAGGTCCTTCACCGGGCTGGGTCACAGGGTGACCGGTGGGGTGGAGTTTCTGGAATGATCGGCCTGGTTCTCTGTAATGCTGTTTGCCATGGCAACAGGCACTGCGGGGACTCTGAGCTTGCTCAGATGGGAATATGTCTCCCGGGGACATTTCAGACCTCTGTCTCCACATTGTGCAGGAGCAGGCCACTTGACTGAATGCATCCCCTCGGGGGGGGGGGGGGCAGAGAGAAGCCCAGAGCTCCCCGTTTCCCCTTCTTAGTGCCAGCCTGTATCTTCCTGTTTTCTTTCTCCAAGAGATTCGGATCCCGGAATATGGATGTGAAGAAGTACAAAAATGCAATGTAGAATCTGCTGGGACCAGTCTGAGAATAGAGTTGTTTTAATGTCCCTCCACATGGGATTCTTGTGCCGAACCGATGGGTTCAAATACCAGTTCCAGCCTTCTGAGCCATGTAACTCTGGGCAAATTCAATAACCTCCCTGGGTCTCAGTTTCCTTATCTGCACCCACCTCATAGAACCGTTCTGATGATTAAAGAGTTACTACTCGTAAAAGTCTTGGCACAGTGCTCTGCACACGCTAAATGCCAAGCACAGACACAGAAAGAGAATATTTCTGGGGCACCCGGATGGCTCAGTCGGTTAAGTGTCCGACTTCGGCTCAGGTCATGATCTCGCGATTCGTGAGTTCAAGCCCCACGTTGGGCTCTGTGCTGACAGCTCAGAGCCTGGAGCCTGTTTCGGATTCTGTGTCTCCCTCTCTCTCTGCTCTTCCCCCACTCACGCTCTGTCTCTCAAAAATCAATAAATATTTTTTTTAATTGTTTTAAGAAAGAGAATATTTCTTAGTTCCTTTACACAAAGCTCTGTGCTCTAAAGCACACTTTTCTCCTATTGCCACTCTTGCTGGGGACCCGGCCCTCATGCATGTCTACTTGTCCAGCTCCACTGGCCTCAAAAGGCCCAAGTTTGTAGGTCATGTTTCCAAAGGCAGAGGTTGGGCAAGGCCACAGTTACGAGACTGGGAGTCTCCTGTTGCACAGACGAGGGGGAGGGCCTGTCCCAGGCTGCTCAGTCAGCTCACAGCAGAGCTGGGGCACGAATCCAGAACAGAGACGTGCCACCATGGGAAACAGCACTGGCTCCAAGTCAGCTCTGGGTTCCAGTCCTGACCCTGTCACCCACAGGCATGTGTCCCGAGTGGAGTCGTGACTCCGTGTCTGCATCTCTAAAGAAGGGCCTGCAGGGGTGCTTACCTTTCTGTTGTAGGAATTGAATGAGTTCATGCCTGTGAAATACTTGCCAAAATGACTGCTTAATATGTGGTAGTATTCTCCTTCCACCCCTGTATCAGTCAGTTACAGCTACGTAACAACCAGCCCACCACTTTGTCGCTTAAAACAGCAACACGTTTCTTTTGCCCTCGAAGCTGGAGTGTTAGCAGGGCTCAGCAGGGGGCGCATGTGCTCCATTCAGAATCCAGTGGGGAAGACATGAATGGCGGGGCTGGGGTCACCTGAAGGCTCAGTCCCTCTCTGGTCTGATGCTCCATGGCGCTACCATGGCAGCTTGGGTTCCTTGAGCTTCTCTCTATCTCCATATGGTCTCGCCACATGTTCTCTCCAGCGTGGGGTCCTCAATGTAACTTACCTGGGGCTCAGGGCTCCACAGGTGCATGCCCCAGCAGAGAGAACGAGGCAGAACCTGGATTACCCTTTACGGCCTAGCTTTCTAAGTCACTTCACCACTCCTCATTGGTGGAGGCAGTCACTAGCATCTGCCCAGCTGCCGGGAACGCAACACCTGCTTCACGGCATGATGGACGTCAATGCCACACTGTAAGCAGAGCGTGGGGTGGGTACCTGTTGGTGCGGCCATCTTTGTAAAATACAATCTGCTCCATGTCCCGCTCGGCATGGTTTGCGCCAATGCCCATCTCCCCGGAGGCCCGGACGGGAACCCAGTAACAAACACTGCTGTGCTCTGGGCCCCCCCACAGGCTGGCTCCCTCTCCAGCCAAAGCGACTAGGGTGCTTCTGGGCTTCATGCTCCACCTCCTCTAGCCCTTCCTTAGTCAAGCAAGACCTTCACCAGCCAGAAAGCACCAAATCCACAGCAGGTAAGGACCTCGGGCCAGCCTCCCCGCTGCCACCTCACCTCGGCTCAGGCTAAGCAGGGCTAGGGGAAGGCCTGGGGAAGACCTTCTCCAGAACCATTTCCACCTCTGCAGGGGTCCTGGGTCAGGTTGGGGCTGGAGCTGACAGATTCCTATCCCACTGTCTTAAAGCTCTAAGCCTCTTTGGGTTTTTAATTACATTTACTCCCCATCAGTAAGACAAAATAAGCAGAGTAAGAGAAACACGCAAATGCCCAGCTCTTTCCCTTGCCTGAAGGGATGGCTGGTGCCCCTTTAAAGCTCTGTCCACTGACCGAGACCTGGGCTGCTGACTCCTGTCTTTGCTTTAAAAGCCGGGAGATGTAGACCCTGTGTCTGGCTGGTAGCCTGCCAGGGAGATGGGTCAGCGCACAGCCAAGCAGAGATGTCGCCACCCACCGTGGGCTCATGGGCTCAATGCACTTTTCTAGAGCCAATGGGTGTCCCCTGGGGTCTCTCTGCTCCCTAAGACCCAGACCCCCTCTCACATCCCTCCCCAACGCACCACAGGCCCTGGCCCCTCCAGTTCTCCTCTACCCCTCCTCTGAGTCCCTGATTTCTGCCGTGTTCCCTGGCTGGTTCGTGCTCACGTGACCCTGTCCCACCACTGGGCACAGACCTTCCCCAGGCCCCAAGAAGGCAGCAGTTTGCACTGGTGATTTGGAAAGAGGAAGGGCAGGTGGAGCCACAAAGTAAGCTTAAAATTAAATCTTGGATGTGCCCATTCTCAAGACAGAGCCTCAGCCGCCTCACCAGCCAGCACCTACCAGGCTGCTTGGGCCTCCTCTTCGTTACCAGCCCCCCCCCCCCCCCCCCCCCCCCCCCCCCCCCCCCCCCCCCCCCCCCCCCCCCCCCCCCCCCCCCCCCCCCCCCCCCCCCCCCCCCCCCCGCACAGCCTGAGAAAGACCCTCTGCTTTATCCTGTGCAGCCCCTCCAACCGCCAAGCAGCCTGGAGCGTCCTGTGTGTCCCCCATGGCGTGTTGTCATAACCGCACACCACGTCCTGTGGTGTCCGCCTTCCTCCGTCCCACATTCCCTCCTCACACCCACGGGGAGGAAGCCCCACACTCCCCCTGGGAAGACAGGCATCTTGCAGTCGGCTTGGATTATTTTATAACGACATTCTCTCCCTCACGTGGACCTCGGTCTGTCCTGACCCAGCCCTGCTCTCCCATCTGGCCTTGCCCACCTGGCCCTCTGGGGGTTCCGAAGGGAGAAGAAGACACAGGCCCAGGGTGGGGGACAGGACTCGGGAACTGGCCTCGCTACCAGCATGATGCTCGGGAACACGAGGGGACGAGACGAACATCAGTCGCAGCTCTGATAGGTCAGGTCAGACTATTTCACCCGAGTAGAGCAGCCTGGGGCTCGGCGGGATGCACCACCAACCACGGGGATCCCAGATGGCTGATGCCCGATCCTTCTCCCCAGGGAAAGGGAAGGGCTCGGCCTGCGAGGACCCTCCCAGGACACGCTGGCCTGAGCCTGCAGACCGCACGCGCCCACTCACGCCTTGCGTTTACTTGTCCTTTGCAACCTATGAGCATCCACCTGGCAGGTCCCTGGAGACGGTGACAAGGAGAGAAAAGGAAAGGCAGCTGGCAAGGGGTCAGGAATAAAAGCTGGTTGGCCCAAGGCAGGCCACACCTGGGGCCCTCCCCGTGGCCAGGGTCAGGGGGCCTTCTGTTTGGCTGGACGTCCCACACTGCTCCGGGCCCAGGCCTTCCCCAGGAGTTTTTCATCCTTCGTTAACCACCATCTGGCGATGTCATGGAGAGCCTGGACAGTGGCCAGGAGCTGGCGCAGGCTGAGCACAGAGATTTGCTGGCCTGCGTGCTGGGCTTGGCTCCGGGGACCTCAGCTCTCCCCTGATTCAGGGGGGGGCGGTTCCAGCTGCATGAGGAGGGTCTCCCGGGGCCGACAGATGGGCAGCCCCGGGAGGGAAGCCTCATGGCAGGGCTATGTTGTTGGTAAACTCAGATCATCGTGTTTTACCAGCAAGATGCTGCTCGGTTGGTGGGACACACCTGCCCCCAGCACCAGTGGCCGACAGAAGCATCGATGGCCCTGGGACGGCTTTGGTGGGGGCTGGAGCTTGGCGCCCTCTCCCAGACCTACCCTTCTATACTTGGGGGCCTCAGGGAAAAAGAAGGGGGGCGTGTTGGTGCCCTGGGCTCAAGACCAAGGAAGTCCAGCATCCTCGGGGCCAAGACACGGCAAGTCCAGGTCTCTCTACCAGCAGCCAAGTGCCCCCAAATCTGGACCCTAAAAAAAATGACCACACTACAGGCCAGGAAATTTAAAAAATCCTAGAGGGGGCCTGGGTGGCTCAGTCAGTTAAGTGTCCGACTTTGGCTCTGGTCATGATCTCATGGCTCGTGAGTTTGAGCCCCGCCATCAAGCTCCGTGCTGACAGCCCAGAGCCTAGGGGCCGCTTCAGATTCTGTGTCCCCCTCTCTCTCTGGCCCTCCCCAACTCATGCTCTGTCTCTCTCTCTCTCTCTCTTTCAAAAATAAATAAACATTAAAAATAAATAAATTAAAAAAACAAATTAAAAGTTCTAGACGTTAAATAGTTTAGGCTTTGTAGGCCAAGAGGCAAAATTGAGTATCTTGTGTAGGCACTTGCATAAATATTTAAAATTTAACCCCTTAAAAATGTCAAACCCGTTCCCATTTCATAGGCCACACAGAAACAGGTGGGGGTCCAGATTTGCCTTGTCCCCTGGGCAAGAAAGTCAGCAGAAGAGGCTGTCCACAGCTTTCCTCCGAGGCAGAGCCCTTCAGAGTCCCCCCATGCACACCCGCCCTACCCAGGCACTGGGCGTGCCCATGTGTGTGTTAGGTTCTCTCCAGTACCGGCGGCTGCAGGCCATGCAGGCGTCTCTCTCCCCACCCAGGTCCAACAAGCCCTCGGGCCGCAGCGCGGCCATCCTCACATCTCACAGTCCTCACCCGCAATGCTGCCCCCCATAGGTTGCAAGGCCCCAGCCTGCACTCAGGCTCAATGCGGTCCCACAACCCCATCCCCCGTGCCACGGCCAGTCCTGGGCAGAGCTGATCTTGCCACCCTGTCTCCCTTAGGTGACTTCTCATCCCAGCAAATTCCTTAGGCCATCAGGCCAATGCAGTTCTGGTGAGCGCCCGCGCCCACGCCCAGCCGCATCGGAACCCACTCACCCTCATGCTGGGACCCTCACCTGCTACATTATATTACCAATCCCACCCCATCCTACAGGGAAAAAGTAGCAGAAAGAGGTGTAACACGTGGCTGCAGGATCTTGGAGCATCACCTGGCCTCTCGCAGCTCCACCTTCCCATCTGCAAAAGATGGTGAACACCGTGCCCAGCCTGAGTGCCCATAAATCAGACACTGTGGAGGGATCCAGTGTCGGGCATGGATGGTCTGGAGCATGCATAGACCTCAGCAGCTGCTCATTGGACACGCGTGTAAAACTGCAGTCAAGAACCAGGATGAGCTGAGGAGAGGGTGGTGGGGACACAGCCGGGGGAAGGCAGAGGCAGCTGATCTGAAGCTCATGAGGAGTAGAATGACCCCATCCCATCTCCAAGGGCAGTGCCCACTGATCTGTTGCATGAAGGTGGAGGAGGGGGACAGGATGAAGGGGACAGGAAAGAGGGAGGTGTGGGAGGACTCCGACCCCCTGTCACAAGGTGAGACATGAGGACTGAGGATCCTTACAATCTCCTCCACCCCTGAGTGGGTACAGACACCGTCCCTTAGCTGCACCTGGCCAAGGGCATCACCACCAACTTGGCTTTGATTGTGAAGGCTTTGGCTGCAAGTAATACCCACGTAAACCTGGCTTAAACAACACAGGCTTGGGGCACCTTGGGGGCTCCGTTAATTCAGCGTCTGACTTTGGCTCAGGTCATGATCTGACAGTTTGTGAGTTCGAGCCCCGTGTTGGGCTCTCTGCTGTCAGCACAGGGCCCACTTCTGATTCTGTGTCCCCCCCCTCTCTCTGCCCCTCCCCTAGTTGAGCTTTTTCTCTGTCGAAAATAAACCAACAACACGAACACATGTTTACAGCTTAGTTAAGAAGCTGGAGGTGGGTGGTTCCGGGGTGGATTCACAGCTCTGTGATGCCTGGGCTCCAAGTCCATCCTCTGAGCATCTATTCTGACCTTGACCTTGCCTTCCAGGTTGTAGGAGAGCTGATACAGCTGTCACTTCCCCAAATAACGGAATCCCAAGACCTGAAACTAGGGGGCAGTGGATTCCCATCTAAAAAAGTCCCAGGAGACTTCCTCCAGTCCCCTTGGCCAGAACTGGGTCACATGCACAGCCCTGACCCAAAACAGGAGAGCTGGGCTCCAGGGTGGCCCCCACTGAGGACTCCGTACCTCATTCCTGAGCACACTTGGCTCCTGCTGCAAGGAAGATGGCAGGAGTGGGTGTCTGGTCAGAAGTCAACCGAGCTGCCAGTCCTTGGTGGGACTTCTGGTTTTTAGCATCTGCATGATTTCTAACTAGAGATATTATACTGTCAAAACAAGTGAGTCACCATGGCCTTCTGACTGAAACCTGGTGGGTTATTAATACATCCTTCCAAATTCCCGGGGAGACACAGATGTCTGGATCGGATAAGGCAAGGAAATGGTAGGCTGCCCTTGGAAGGGCTTGATGTCATCACACCAGGAGCTGAGATGCTGGAGCTGTGAAGAGGGGCTGGGCTGGGGACCCATGTGTGGGGAGCTGGTAATTAATGGCTTCTATTCATTCACTCTGTGACAGGCATTCTGTCCAGACATGAGGAAAGCAGGCATGGAAACATTAAGGGGAGGGGCACCTGGGTGGCTCAGTTAGTTAAGCGTCCAACTCTTGCTTTCAGCTCAGATCATGATCTTGTGGTTCATGAGATCGAGCCACATGTTGGGCTCTGCACTGACAGTGCGAAGTCTGCTTGAGATTTTCTCTCTCTCTCTCTCTCTCTTCCTGCCCCTCCTGTGTGTTCTCTCTCTCTCTCCCCTTCTCTCTCTGCCTCTCCCCAACTCATGCACGTGCACACACACTCTCTCTCTAAATAAATAAACATTTAAAAAACATTAAGAGGAAAAAACTAATAGTTCAGATATGTCGTGATGGCTCCAGCAAGGAACAGATCCTCCTGGCCCCTGGTGGTCACCGAAATGGTTCAAAAAGCCATGGGAACAGCAGAACAGGAGCCAGAGTACCAACATTCTGACCCTACATGAGCCACTAGCTCAGCCTCAGTCTTTTCATTTGTAAAATCGGCATTTGGTACCAAAGGTCAAGATCCTTGCAGCTCTGAGTCTCTGTGACTGCAAGTTTGATCCAAAAATCACACGCAGGACCTAGAGGTCTGAAGCCAGCAGCCCCTGGGTCCTTGTAACTCCCTCTAGAATGACACAATCGATGCAGTGGTGATGCTGAAGATGACGAGGTGACGGTGTGGCACCAAGCACATGAAGCATTTGCTATATGACGTGCATTGTCCCCCCGTGTTCCCTCAACTCTATGGAATAGTTACGTTTATTAACCTCATGCAACTGAGGCTTGAGAGGCTCCCGACTATATTCACATATGATGCACTAAACTGTGCTCCTCCAGGGCCGCCTGGGTGGCGCAGTTGGTTAAGCATCTGACTCTTGATTTCGGCTCAAATCATGATCCTGTGGTTTGTGGGATGGAGGCTGTCATTGGACTCCTCACTGGGTGTGGAGCCTGCTTGGGATTCTCTCTCTCTCTCTCTCTCTCTCTCTCTCTCTCTGCCCCTCCCTCACTGTTCTCCCTCTATCCTTCTCTCTCTCCCTCTCTCTCAAAAAAAAAAAAAAAATGTCAAACTTTGTTCCTCCAAAAAGCATATGTTGAAGTCCTTACCCCCAATGTGACTGTATTTGGAGATACGGGTTTTTAAAGGGATAACTCACGCTAAATAAAGTTATGAGGGTGGAGCCCCAATCAAACAGGATTGGGATCCTTACCAGGAGATGAAGGGACAGGACGGATGTGCACATGGGAGAGGCCATGTGAAGACACAGCAAGAAGGTGGCCACCTGCAAGCCAAAGAGAGGAGCCTCAGAAGAAACCAGTCCAACTAACACTTGATCATGAACTTCCAACCTGAAGGACTGTGAGAAAATAAACGGCTGTTGTTTAAGTGACCAAGTCTATGGTATTTTGTCATGGGCGCCCAAGCTGACAAATACGTCACCCAGTGGCACAGCCAACATCAGAACCAGGCAATCCGACCTGAGAACCATGTTCTCAAGGACCTCATCATCTACGATTCAATTCTCTGATTGGAGAGCTGGGTAGTAGATCTCCTGATGGCCAGTCTGCAGGTACAAAGTACGGAGATGTCAGATCTCACTCCCCTCCCTCCTTACTCTACATAACAAAAGACATTCTATTCTAGACCAGCCAAGACCCATGTTTCAGATGGAAATGGTCCCAGGGAAATATAGGCCACAGTTCAGTGGGTGGCTAGAGTCATCTGGGTAACATGCAGAGCTGGGTCATGCTGAAAATGCCCAAAGGCACCAAAGAGATTTCAGCCAGAGATTTTAAATGATATCAACATCTGTCTTCTAGGGAATAATCTTGGATGCTTCCCAAATCAAGCAGACTTGGACTTAAATCCTGCCTTCCCCAGGTGTGGGACCTTGGGCAAGTCACATGTCACCCTGTAGGCCTCAGTTTCCCCATCCGTCACATGGAGATAATTATTCTGACTCTGCAGCAGCACTGTGAAGACAGAGAAGCAAATATCTGGGAATCTGCTTTGCAGATGGTCTTAATTCAGTACCACCTAACCCAAGGGACCACCTAAAACCCCCTTAGTTTCCTCAAAACAAAACCCACAGTTACAATTCCCTGGCAGGCAGCTGCCGGTCCTTTCTGGAAGGAGCTGGGTATAAATTATAGATCAGAGTCTTTCAGATCAGCTGCTGTTCTGGTTCTCAGCTCATTGCGGGTGGGGGGCTGGGCCGGTTCCCTCTGAGCACTGTTCATGGCCCAGGGGATCCCTGCTGCCCCTGCAGAGAGCCTACCCCCTGTCCCCAGCTTTCCTTCCCCCAAAGCACAAGTGTTCCTTGGGCTGGGGCTGTGGGGGTGCCCCAGGAAGCTGCCTTCCCATCAGTCTCCAAGGCTTGGAGCTGGCCACAGCCTGAGCCCCAAACCCCAGCCCCACTGAGCATGCCCACACTCTCTTCCATCCCCAGGGAAAGGCTCCATCTCCAGAGTCCCAGAGGAGGAACCAAACACAAAAGAATGATGTGTTTAAGATTAGAAGGCTGCAAGAGGCCAAGGTTAAAGTGGCCCTGTTTTCCTCAGTAAGGTCTGATGGGGACCGAGTGAGAATCTTTGCTTCCTTTCTGGGGCCGCGCACCCTCCCCACCACCACTCACACACGCAGGGCCACGTTCCCAAGTCACGTGGCCCCTGGCTTCCCCTCCCTTCCCCAGCCCCTCTCCGGGGAACCCCCAGCCACAGCAGGCTGAGCAAGCGGCCCTGGGAAGATAATGTCTGTATCCAGGCATTTCTCTCCCTGGCAAATCTGGGGTCCATTGAACAGAGTGAGGGGCCTGGAGCCAGACAGCCAAGAGTCCAGCCAAACCTTGCCTTTCCAGCCTCATGCCCTGGGACAGGTTACTCCCTCTCTAAGCCCCACTGCCCTCGTCAGTAAAAATGAAGGTACCAATAGCACCCAGGTGATAGGAGGGTGGGAATTAAATGCAATAATGCATGAGTAGTGCAGGGCCTGGCAGGGAGGACCTGGAAACAGAGGTCAGGAAGCTGTGAGGCAGGGCCTGGACCAGAGTGCAACAAGAAGGTAGCGAGGCACAAATGCAGGGGCCTGAGAGAGAGGGCTCCTTCAAGTTCGTGGCCTGGCACCTGCCTGCCTCACTGATGATACACACAGGTGCCACGGAAAGCTTCAAGCAGCCCAGCGTCAGTCCACGGTCGGGAACAGTTCATCAAGGACGGGGAGACCCAGGACGCTGCCTCTCTTGCTTCTCTGGGGCTGTTTTCTCATCCAAAATGCTGAGGCCAGCGAGGGGGTCTGTCTCCACCATGCCTGGCACTGATCTGCCCAGGGAGCAAACCAGGGAAGGGAGTGAGGGGGCTGTGTGTACCACAGGGCCTACCCCTGGCGAGAGGATACTCACAACCCAGATCCTTATTCCACAGTCATCGGGGAGTCTCTCTCCTGCCCTACCTCCCCGCCCCCCTGCCTACTGAGCAGAAGGTCTCTCCAGGTATTAAGTCTCCATTAACTGGGGGCCCTGGGTGGCTCAGTTGGTTAAGCATTCGAATTCGGCTCAGGTCATGACCTCACGGTTTGTGGGTTCGAGCCCATTCTATGCTGACAGCCTGGAGCCTGCTTCGAATTCTGTGTCTCCCTCATTCTCTGTCCCTCCCCTCCACTCATGCTCTGTCTCTCGAAAATAAATAAACGTTAAAAAAAAATAAAGTCTCCATTAACCACGATCAGCTGACACCGGATTCTCTGGCGGACCAGAAAGCCATATGATCCAAAACGTGAGTTGGCAACGCAGGCCTCCATAGCAAGACGCCTTCCATCTTGCCTCCTCTTTAATTTTTTAAACAGAACCCACCAGTCACCACCCACCACCACCTTCAACGAATTGAATTATAGGGGAAATTAGAAAACAGCTCGGATTTGAGTCAATATTTGCCTGGGCCATGAGGAAAGAGGCTGCTTCTTTTTGCCTGACTCTAATCTGCAGTGTTAATTATCTTGGTTACATGCTAGCAAATTAATTATGAACTAATGAAGTTAAAGGAGGTCATTTGTTAAGGAAAACTGGTTACGTATCGTTAGCTCTGGGGGATTAAGTGGAAAACCAGTGTCATGAAGCAGCTTTGAAAATGAGAGGCGGTATCGATTTATGAGGTTGCGCGCTGAGGGCGTGATGCCCGCAGCGTCCTGGTGGGGGCGCGCGGGGCTTCGGATCCCGGCCTCCACGACCCACAGCGCTCCCCAAAGATCTGCCCGCATCAGGGGAGCCGGCTTCCGTGTGTCACCTGCTCCAGGGGAAAAGGTATTAACACTAGAAGAGGGTTCTTGCCTCGAGGGGTGTGTGAGTAGGAGAGAGAAAGGATGGAGCGCAGTAGGGGTGGGGGGAGGGATGTAGGTGTGTGCACTGGAGAGAGCTGGGAGAAATGTAGGTGAGAGAGGTGGAGTGTGTGTGTGTGCGTGCGTGTGTGTGTGTGTGTGTGCGTGTGTGTGTGTGTTTGCGCGCGCACACTTGCAAACTTCTCAGTGGGCAACTCTAGGGCAGTGGAATGAAACAGCCCTAGTCGCTGGAGAACAGTGAGGAAGAGCCGTTGGCGGCTCTGCCTTCACGTGGGTCCCCGGATGTCGCCTTAGAGGCAGCAGAAATGCTGAGCCAGAAGGCAGGAAACTCCAGCCTGCTCAGGAATTGTTTCTCAAAGTCAGGCAGACAAGCCTCGCAGCCATTTGATGGACTTTCCCATCTGCCAGCCGTGCCCGCAGAATGAACTCACTGGTGTGGAGGTTCAAGACCCTGACTGCCATGCTAAGTGCCACAGAAACTGCGAGTTGCTCCCACGAAGATTTGTTCTCCTGCTCTCACTTAGAAACAACTCTTGGCGGCTGGGCGGGTCAGTCAGTTTAGCCGCCAACTCTTGATTTAGGCTCAGGTCATGATCTCAAGGTTCATGAGTTCTAGCCCCATGTCAGGCTCTACAATGATAGTGCAGAGTTGGTTTAGGATTCTCTCTCTCTCTCTCTCTCTCTCTCTCTCTCTCTCTCTCTCTCTCTCTCTCTCTCAATAAATAAATAAACTTTAAAAAAGCCTCCCTCCCACACTTTCCTTAAAAGAAAGAAAAGAAAAGAAACAGAACTCTTGTTTACATCAAAGTGGCAATGCAGGGGCGCCTGGGTGGCTCAGTTAAGTGTCCAGCTTCAGCTCAGGTCATGATCTCATGGTTTGTGGGTTCGTGCCCCACGTCAGGCTCTGTGCTGACAGCTTAGACAGAGCCTAGAGCCTGCTTCGGATTCTGTGTCTCCCTCTCTCTCTGACCCTCCCCTGCTTGCACTCTCTGTCTCAAAAATAAATTTAAAAAATTTAAATTAAAATAATAATAAGAATAATAAAAACAAAGGGGCGATGCATCCAGCTAGAAAACTACATTTCCCAGACTCCTCTGGACCTGAGTAATGAAATTCTGGTCAATGAAATGCAAGTAGAGGTTACCGGGTATGATATCAGAGGAGACCAGAAAGCTGGGATGCATGTTTTGGCTCTTCTCTCTCCTTCTTTTCCCTGCCTGGAATGTAGGTGTGATGGCTGGAGCTCCGACAATCATTTTGAAGCAGAGGCAAACTTAAGGATGAAAGCTACTCACTAACAACGGCAGGGCAGGAAGGCAGAAGCCTGGCTCCTCAATTGTTGTGGGGCATCACGCCAGCACTAAAAGCCCTTCCTGTGGATTTCCATGTGATGGGAAAAACAAAACACCTGAAGTGCTATGTTTGACCTATGGGTTTTTTTGTTTTAATTTTTAATATTTATTTATTTTTGAGAGACAGAGACAGAGCAGTAGAGAAAGAGAGGGAGACACAGAATCCCAAGCAGGCTCCAGGTTCCTTGCTGTCAGCACAGACCCGGGTGCAGGGCTTGAACCCTCCAACTGTGAGATCATGACCTGAGCTGAAGTCGGACGCTTAGAATTATTAGAAGTGGTCTAATACCTGAAAGTACATTGTGATAAGTTTAATTTTCAGATTGTAAATCCTAAAATAAGTCCTAAAAAATAAAAAAAATTTAAAAGACACATGTCAATAAGCCAAACTGGAGACAAAAAATGAATCATCAAAAATAATTAAAAAGAAGACAGGTAAAGAGGAAATTTAAGAAAAACAAAAGAAC
>NC_043701.1:174725513-174742985 GCF_006229205.1 Suricata suricatta
AAAAAAAAAAAACCAACAAGGAACCAGATAAAATTAACTTTAATAATATTTTATCTGAATGAACATATCCAGAGATTATTATTTCAGCCTGTCATCAATATTTTAAAAATTCTTAATGAGGTATTTGACATGATCTTTTTCATGCCAAGTCTTTAAAATCTGGTGTGTATTTTGCACTTATAGCCCGCTGTAGTTCAGACTAGCCACATTTCTTTTGTTTTTCTTTAATGTTAATTTATTTTGAGACAGAGAGAGAGCATGAGCAGGGGAGGGGCAGAGAGGGAGAGGGAGAAAGAATCCCAAGCAGGCGCCATGCTTTCAGCGCAGAGCCTGACACAGGGCTCAATCTCCCAAACCGTGAGATCATGACCTGAGCAGAAACCAAGAGTTGGACCCTGAGCTGACTGGGCCACCCAGGCGCCCCCAAATTAGTCATATTCCAAGCACTCAGTAGCCACCTGTGGTGAGTGACTACCATATGAAATCACATGGTTCTAGAAAGTAAGTGGGAAAATTTCTCCTCCTTTAAAAGGCAGCGCCCCTTGTGGAATAAGCACACAATTATTCAAACCAGCCAGGTCTGAGAGGCCTTTTGTCCTGCATCTCCAACACCACTTGATAGCAGCAATTTTTTTTTTTTAATTGTCCATCTGAGGGGAGCCTGGGCGGCTCAGTCAGTTAAGTGTCCGACTTCAGCTCAGGTCATGATCTCACGGTTTGTGGGTTCGAGCCCCACACCGGGCTCTCTACTGACAGCTCAGAGCTTGGGGCCTGTTTGGATTCTGTGTCTCTCTCTCTGTCCTCTGCTCACGCTGTCTCTCTCTCAAAATAAATAAATAAACATTTTAAAAAATTACCCATCTGAGTTTCTGACAAAGTGCCTTTGTTTTAGTTTGCTTTTTCCTGAGCATGACGGAAGTGGCCAAGTACATTTTTTTAGGTCGATTGCTAGTTACAGTTGTCTTCTGTGAATGGTCTTAGATCCTTTTTCCATTATTCCAATTGGGTCCTTTGACTTTCTGTCATTGGATATTTTGAATAGGAACTCTGTGAGATATGACAGAAAAGTTTGCTCCGGTCTGTGATCGCACGTTACTCCACTCACTGTGCCTCTTGTCAACCTGAAGCTTTTTTTATTTTTACGTAATCAAGTGTGTCCATCTTTTCCTTGGTGGCATCTGCGTTTGGTGACTTGGTGAGGAAGGCTTACACTCCCCGAAATTACAAAAATATTCTCCTATATATTCTGCAAATATTCTATTCTAGTTTTTTGTTTGTTTAGCTCTTGGCTCCATCTGGAGTTTATTTTTGCCCAGCACTGTTCCTGGCACAGCTCACAAAATGTCAGCCCCTGGGGCTTGCCCGGGAGGGCAGGGCTCCCTGGAAAGGGGAGGAATGCTGGGAAACAGCCTCCTGGGACTGGGAGGCGGGAAGGGGGCAGGGGGGAGGCTGACAGCTCAGGCCCTCAGGCCCTTGGGCCTCTTACTTACCCCAAAGCCACCAGCAGGGACTCCCAGGGAGATTTTCAAACCCTTCTGAACCTCACTTTCTCCTCTATCAAATCAGGCCATTGATGCCTCATAGCAGGGCTGTGGGGGTAAAATAGCCTTTCTGTGGCTTCATTTCCTCTTTTGTAAAGGGGATAAGAATGTCCCTCCTCCAGGGGCACCTGGGTGGCTCAGTCAGTTGAACGTCCAACTTCACGGCTTTGTGCTGACAGCATGGAGCCTGCTTTGGATTCTCTTTATCTCTGCCCCTCCCCCGCTCATATTCTCTCCCCCTCCCCAAAAATAAACATTCAAAAAAATTTTAGTCATAAAATATAAATAAGTAAAATAAAATAAAAAGAATGTCCCTCCTCACTTCCTCAAAAAGTCAAAAATAGAACTACCCTGTAATGCAGCAAACACACTACTAGGTACGTACCCAAAGGATACAAAAACACTAATGCAAAGAGATACAGGCACCCCGATGTTCATAGCGGCATCAGCCATCGGCTGATGAATGGATAAAGAAGATGTAGTGTGTGTGTGTGTGTGTGTGTATATATATATATATATACACACAATAGACTATTACTCAGCTATAAAAAAAGAATGAAATCTTGCCATTTGCAACAACACAGATGGAGCTAGAGAGGATAATGCTGCGTGAATCAGTCCGAGAACAGCAAATACTGTATGATCTCACTCACGGGTGGAATTTAAGGAACAAAACAAAAACGCAAAGCAGGGGAAGAAAGAGAGAGACAAACCAGGAAACAGACTCTTAACTGTAGAGAACTGACGGTCCCCAGAGTGCGGGGTGGGGACACGGGAGAAACAGGTGATGGGGATTAATAAGGGCTGTTATGATGAGCACGGGGGGGGGGGGGTTAAAACAGAAACTAAAAAACAGGATGTCCCTCCTCCTAGGTCTGCAGTTGGAAACCCAAGTTTCCAATATCGTCCTCAAAAACCAGAGATCACCAGGGAGACCGAGTCACGCATGCAAAAGTGTAAGGATGCAGGTTTGAGACAATAGAAGGGCACACATTGCCCAAGGCAGGAGGGACCACCCTTGTAATACCCTTAACATTCCTAAGGGCAGGCCTAGAAATAGAAGCTATAGGTAGTCAGTTATTGCTTAAGGCTAGTTACACCCTGCGTGAGGGTCCTGGGTCTACTCTGTAATTGGTTAACACTCTAAATGTTGTAATTGGATAAGGTAAGATTTATTAGATGGAGGCAGAGATGGGAGGAAAGAAAGAGACCACGTTATGGAGCCAAGAAAGCCTTTATTGGGATCTGCGATTCCCGGGCCAGGTCCCATGACCCCGGGATTGGGTTGTCAGGGAAGTCACGCCTGATAGGCGATGGGGGGGGGCGGGTTATGGGTGAGGGGTTCTGGGTTTGATCTTGGGAGGGCAGATTATCAAATAAGGGCATTTCAGGGACGTGGCAGGATGGAATAGGTTGCCTCCTCTGTCAGGGTGATGGGAAGTTGGAGCTTCATGATTGGCTGTTTCCAAATGGGGCAGGACATCCCAGGTCTGCAGGTGAGGGGCGGGGGTCCTCTGTGCACGTGTTCTCCTCCAGCCCCCAGAGAAATGGCCGCTCGGTCGCCATCCAAGGGTGACTCCCAAGGTGACTCTTACAGATAAACCTGCTGTCAATAATATTGTATAATAATGACTGGACCCTTGTACCTATGTCACAATTTCCTGTAACTCCCCCTTCCCAAACTCATAAAAGCCCTACCCTGCCTTTGGGGCTCTCAGCATGGACCCACTGCGCTGGTAAAGTCTGTGAGCCCGAGCATAGGCCCCGGCAAGACCAAGTCTGTGATAAAGCCCTTTGCTTCTGCATGCGTGACTCGGTCTCCCTGGAGGTTTCTGGTTTTTGGGGACGATAAAGAAATCTTGGGTATTACACAAGCAAAGGGCTTTATTATTACAGGCTTATAAGCTCGGGCTCACAGACTTCACCAAGGCAGCGGGTCTGTGCAGAGAGCCCCGGACAAAGGCGGGGTAGGGCTTTTATGGGTTTGGGAGGGGGGTTACAGGAAATTGTGACACAGGTACAGTGACCCTATCATTATTATCACATTGCCTAGAGTATTCATTACTTTTGGCAGGACCCAATCACAACATTTAGAGTGTTAACCTATTACAGAGGGGACCCAGGACCCAGGACCCTCACGTAGGGCCTGACTAGCCTTCTAGGCCTGCCCTTAGAAATGTTAAGGGTGTTAACTGGCCTTTCCTGGTTGGGTGTTACAGGGTGGTCCCTCCTGCCTTGGGCAATGTGTGCCCTTCTATTGTCTAATGATTAGAGTCAGTTTGGTTCAGACCTGCATCCTTACACAATGAGGTAAAATAAGCTAGCACTGGCTTCCGCTGCTGCTCACCTCCCTTGTGGTCAGTGAGGTAACGAGACACAGCCGGGTGGTCCTGCCCAGGAGACTCATGTCCTCACAGCCAGATATCAGCCAGGGCCGTGGCCGTGGCTGAGCCAGGTGTCTGAAGTGGCCCACTCACATGGCTGACAGTGGATGTGACTGCTGGCAGGGGTGGGGACTGCTTTAGACAGGTGGTCAGGGAGGGCTTCTTGGAGGAGGTGACATTTTAGCTGAGGCCTGCATGACAAGGAGACAGCCGTGTACATACTTGGGGGAAGCCTGTCTCTGGCTGAGGGAACAGTAATTATGAAGGCTTTGATGCCAGGAGGAATCTGGTCGGAAGAGCTCAGTCCCAGGGACAGGTGAATCCAACTAGCCAGTGAACAAGGCAGCGGATGCTCACTGCCTGGGGAGTGAGTTCTACAAAGAAAAAGAAGCCCCCGTGAAGGGGTAGAGGCGCAGGAAGACTGCCTAGCACAAGGCTTCAGGAGATGGGATTGCGGCCAGGGTCCTCTTCACCTGGAAAACTGACTCGCTTGCGTAGGCGTGGCCTCCTTACTGGATTAGGACGTTTCCTCATTCTTCAAGTGTTATAATTGCCGCGGGCGACAAGTCAGTGACAGCACACTCCCGCAGAAATAGCGCGACCGGAGGCAGAGCGCGAGATAACAAACCCTCTTTCATGAAGCGAGCCCAGCAGGCGCCCCGACACCCCTCACTCTGTTCCTCTCTTTGACATGAACAGCTGCACTAACGTGAGTTTACTCATCAGATTAAAAATAATTTGCTAAATATCACATGGAGTTACTTCTAAGGAGCTTCAGTTACTGTAATAGGATGCAGGGCTGGGTTAAGAGGAGGTTGCCTCTCGGACAACAAACGCGGGGATTGGAAGGAAAACGCCAGATAAATCAGACGTGTATTCATAGTTCAGTGAGGTGGTTTTGGAGCCTGGATTATTTAGCTATTTGAACCCCCCAATTCAAATTCTAACTGCAGGTGAACCGCCCGCACAGACACACCCAGAAATAATGTTTAGCCAAATATTTGGGTGCTCCGTGACCCGGTCAAGTTGACACACAAAATTAACCATTTCACCTGGTCCCCGTTTCACTCCCTTGTCTAGATGAAGAACGAGAGGCCCACAGTTTCTAAGCTTGCTGGAAGCCTCGCAGCTAACACGCAGTGCATTCCAGATCCGGAGCCAGGTTCCCAGACTTCACAGACGGCTGCTTCTCCTCCCCCGCCTCCGCGCCTGGCTGAAGTATGGTTTGTAAGCAAAGTGCAGGTGTGGACATTGGGGAGGTGAGAGGGATCTGGGAACCCCATGCCTAGAGAGGCGTTGCAGCGTCCCCTGGTTAGGAGAAAAATTCTACTTGTGTCTGGAGCTCTCTCTTTATACGAAGAGCGTGCTTGCCTGGGAAGAGGAAGCTGGTCTAGAAATTTGGTGAGCCCCTCGCAGCTCTTTAGACCTTAGGACGCCACTTTCTTCCTGGGAGCAATCTATGTGAATTGCATGGTATTGGCTTCAGAGGAAATAAACAAGAAATAAATGGTTCCTTAACAGCCCTGCCTTCTCATCCCCTGCGGTTTTAGTCCTGTAGGACCGGCTGCTCAGAAGTACCTGTCCTACTGAGAAGGAATCCAGAGACATTTTCAGAAATGCAGAGAAAAGCCTCAGAAGGTAAATGCTAAGGTGATCTGTGAGGCAGTCTGAGAAGCTGTCTAGGGCTGTGGTCAGCTCGGTCAGCTGGAGGGCTGGGGAGGGGAGCAGGCAATGCTGCATCGCCCCCTCCCAGCCTCCGCTGGTCCCGCAGGGGGGATACCAGGGCCTGCGACCCCTCCCCTCTCCCCTCTACTCATGGCCCTCCCCCTAATCCAGAGGTCCTCTGGCTCTTTCTCCCAGAGATCAACCCACTGCTCTCTGGCTGGGGAAGCACCTGGCAGGTAATAAGGGCAGGTTGAGTCACAGCTTCCTGGAACACTGTGGTCTAAACGAACTCCCAGAGGGCAGGTGAGTGTCAAGACAAAAGACACAACCAAGCCAAAGAATAGGAAAAGGAAGGGTTTTCCTTGCAACAAGTAAGAACACCAGGGATGTTTCCCAAAGGGTATCTCCTCCAACAATAAATTGGAGACGTTTTAAGCTAAGGACACAACTTATTCATGAAGGGGCTCGCACAATGGGGAATGCAGCACAGAATTGGAGTAAAGGTCATCTTCATACGACCAAGTCCAGGTCAAAGGCATGAGGGCCGGCAAGGGTCAGGGTCATTAAATTTTTGGCTCTAGTAGGTCTGGTGTTGAGTGCTTAAAGGGGTTTCAATCCTGCAGCGACAACTCGAGGATGTCAATCTTCACTTTTGAGTCAGCACAGGGAGTTTTACCACTGATTCGTGGTCTTTGATGCGATTCAGCTACCTGTTGGCCTGTTAGTGGCTGTTTGTCCTTACATTCTTTCACAAGATGGTCGGGGCCCCAAATGACTTTTCCTGTCAAGAAAGTCTTTCTTTGTCCCGGATCCCCTAAAACTCTTTCTGGGTACAAGTCAGCTTCTCCAGGAGCCTTGTCCCGGGAGCGCTGATGCAGGCATATGAACAGCTCTGGGAAGAGAGGTGAGGACCTACAGTTTCACTCCAGCGTCTGGCTGTGCCTCCTTTCAGTTCAGCCCAGTCTATGCTCTCCGGGACAAGGCCAAGGCCAGGAGATCAAGGCCTAAGAACTATTTTCTAACTTAGTGTGTCTCAAACTGTAATGCTGAACAAAAAGTCACCTAAAATCTTGCCAACATGCAGGTTGATTCAGGAGGTCTGGGGTGGGGCCAAGCCTCTGCATACAAGTTGCTAGGGTGCTGATGATTCTGGCCCCCAGCCCACACTCTGAGTACCTACGAAGGTCTGACTCCGTCTACTATACTCCCAGTGTGGGCTGGAGGAGGGGACATCCCAGCAGAGGCCTGCTGATGCCTAAAGAAACAGCATCAAATAATGAACATGTGAGAGGTTGGGTGTCTAATGAGTGGTCAGCTCATGTGTCTGAGCCTAGATGTCCTTCACTGTAAAATGAAAATAAACCCTTCATTGCAGTTTCTGAGGAATCAAATGTCCTAAAATTTATATAGTCTGAGTTACGACACTGACCAATCAAAATATCAGAGATCAACACTTTTGCTTACAGAATCACATTCGACCAAGATGGAATAATGATTTTCAATACCACTGGCCATCAAGGAATGATAGACAGTGGTCCTGAGACCAGGAAATAAATAAGACCTATGACTGCCTAGATTACTACCTTCAGAAAGTTTCCAGATAAGGTACAGGAAAGGGAAACCCAAGAGGAGCCCAGTGGACTCCTTGAGCTGAAGAAACAAGGTGAAGAGTTTGAGGAGGCTTAGGCCTCAATGGGGTGAAGGCTGGAGGGCTAGAGAGGAGGTCACATTTGAGTGCTTAGCAGAGTGATCAGCACATACATGGGAAGAAACTATTATAGGTCATGGAAATAACGTCCCGAAAGGAGGGCCATGAATAGGTGCCTCTTCCCAACAGCCAGACTGGGAAACTTCATGGATTTCAAGCACTCAGAAAGCTCTTGCCTTAGTGGTGGAGAATAGTTAACCCGGGACAGTGCTGCTCTGGTCCTGCCTGCCAACGCTTAAAAGCAAGGCTCAAAAGAGTCAAACTGTAATCTAACTGCATTTCAGAAAAAATCTCAAGAATTCAAATTTCCAGTACCCAACAAGGTAAAACCACAATATCTGACATCCAATCAAAGATCATGAGGCATACAATGAAGGAAAAAATCATGACTATCGAGAGGAAAAACTTCTATTGAAATCAACCCAGGACTGACAGATGTTAGCATGCAAGGAGATTAAAACAATTATTATTAAAGTTGTACTTCATATGTTTAAAATCTACATAGAAACATGAAAGATTTTTTTTTAATTGTGTTTTTTTTTTAATTTTTCAGAGACAGAGAGAGCACGAGCAGGGGAAGGTCAGAGAGAGAGGGAGATACAGAATCCGAAACAGTCTCCAGGCTCTGAGCTAGCTGCCAGCACAGAGCCCGATGCAGGGCTGGAACCCACACACCGTGAGATCATGACCTGAGCTGAAGCCCGGCTCTCAACCGACTGAGCCACCCAGGTGCCCCAATAAAAGATATTTTTAAAAGACCATAATCAAAGTTCTAGTAATGAACACTGCAATGTCTCAGGTGAAAAACAACACAGTAATGGATTAGTAGATCCTGCAAAACAAGAGTAGATATTGCAAAAGAAAAGACTGGTAAGCTTAAAGACACCAGTAGAAATTACCCAAAATGAAATAGGGAAAATAAAGATTTTTTTGTTTTAATTTAAAGCATGTCATGGAGTCTGAGACAACTGAAGCCTCAGAAGGAAGTGGGGATGTGGATGCGAACAGAAAATACTTGCTTCTGATTTAGTAGGCCCAGGGCAGAGCCCAAGAACTCCCATTGCTAACAAGTTCCCAGGTAATGTTAATGCTTTTGGTCCAAAGACCATACTTAAAGAGCCATTGCTTTAAGGCAGGAATTGGTAAACTATAGCGCGTGGGCCAAAGCTACCTCTTTTGGAAAGTTTCACTGCAACACAGTCACATTTATTTGTTTACATACCCTTTATGGCTGCTTTCATGCTGCAAAAACAGAGATGAGTAGTTGCCACAGAGGCTGTCTGGTCTGGAACGCCTAAAATAGTTACTATTTGGTCCTGTACAAAAAAGGTTTGCTCACCCCTGCTTTAGGAGAGAAGTAGGGCTCGGGTGTTTACAGCCAAAGCACCAGCACCAGCAGCTGACTGCTGCCACTCACAACGCAGAATTCGACTAAAGAGGGCCCAGCCCAGAGGAAGCTGCTGCTGAGGGTTCTATTTCTCGGTGACATCTAAGTAATCCTAACAGGTAGTAGAATTTGGTGGAAATGAGGTCAGGGCATTGCGCCCGATCTTCACGAGGGCCTGCGGGAAGAACCACTCTGCTACTGCCTTGCAAACAATCATCTTCCCAAAGAGATGGGGAAAGGTATGTCCCCTCTGCCAGGAATGTTGACAGCTCATACTGTTGATGAGGAAAAACCAATGGATGGAATGAGACAGGGACAGGAAATCAGCTCCTCCACTGGGGTAGATCAAAGACAAGGAGTACAGGGCCTCAGGAGCCCCTAGTCACCCGCACATCCATCCAGTCATCTATTTCATCCACCCTTCTATCAATCCAGCTATCTAGCCACTTATTCTTCCAGTCATCCATTCATTCCACGGATATTTCCGGATACCATCCACCATCCACCCCCTTCAGCTTTCATCCATCTATCGATCTGGTAATTCATTCAACCATCCATTTATCCAAAGAATGCCTATTGAGCACTGTGCTAGTTGCTAGGAATGCAGTAGGAACAAGAGAAATGTGGTCCCTGCCCTCAAGAGGTTTACAGTCTTACAGGGAAGACAGACAACAAGTGATTACACACAAGTACAAATCAGAATGACATTTGTGTCAAACACTATGAAGAAGTACAGGTAAAACCAGTCCCATCAGGAGGCTAAAGAAAGCTTCCTGGAGGAAATGATGCCGGATCTGGTGCCTGAAAAGGAGTGGTATTGGCCAGGCTAAGCAGAAGAGCATTCCAAGAATCAGATAGACCCCAAACTAGGAGGGAGGTGAGCAAGCAGAGTGAGCAAGGGGGCGAGGAAACAGGTAAGTCAGAAGAAAAGGAGGGACCAGGGACCAGCCTTGCAGCCCAGGTAACGAGTCTGATCTGTGTCCTAAGAGAACTGGGGTAGCCATGAAAAATTCAAGTATAATCTACATGATTACACTGGCATTTTGATGCAACAGGTGTTGTCAGTTGATTGTGTAGACTTGTGTGAAGGGGAGGGTCATAGAGAGAGAGGGAGACAGAATGTGAAGCAGGCTCCAAGCTCCGAGCTGTCAGCACAGAGCCCAACACGGGACTCGAACCCACGAACCGTGAGATCATGACCTGAGCCGAAGTTGGACGCTCAACCAACTGAGCCACCCAGGTGCCCCTCCATGTCTCTTTCTTGAGCACTGGAGGTCAACAGCCTTGGGAGGCGGCTTGGGAGGTAAGTCCCAATGTCCAGGTGTATGCCCCAGGTTCTGGGCCAACTGGAACACATTTATTGAGCATCTAAGAGCCCCATCTCTACCTGCAATGTTCTCCACTTAAGGTTTTGTGACTGTCATCTCTCTGGGCCCCACAGAGCCTCAGGAGATGAGGAGGGCCAGCCATGTATTACAGATGAGGAAATTAAGGCCTGGGGTAGCAGAGAGTCACTGTTAAATGATTTGCGGAGGGCTCCCAGCTAGGGAGGAGCCAAGTGGAAATCAAAGCTATGCCTCCCACCTCCAGCCATGTGGCACCGGGTGTGGCCTTATCTATCCTAGGGCTCTGGTGGGGAGACGAATGTGCACCCCCAGAAAGTTTCCTGCAGCAAAGAATGGTGTCCACAAGCCACAGTGCCACAGGACATCCTGAGCTCGGTGTGGGGACAAGAGAAGAAATGTGAGGCCATGGGATCTCAGTAAGAAGAGAGGCAAAGGAGCCATTGAAGATGGACCCAGGAGGATTGACCAAACTCCTGTGTCTCTTCATCTGTAGCTCAAAGTTTGTGGGCCAGATCATAGCTTCTCTGTCCCTGGGCAGCTTGGTGACAATACAGACTCTCAGCCCCAACCCAGACCTATCAAATCAGTCTCTCCAAGGAATGGTGGCCCAGGGGTCTCCTTTTTTTTTTTTTAAAGCGCAGCAATTGGTTCAGATGGTGACCCAGATCTGAGAACGTTCTGCAGCCAATTTCTGTGGCTTTTCCCAACCATGCAAATACCTTGAAATAAACATGGCATTTCCAGCAGCAGGTTCTTTGGGGTCAGGCACCTATGAGGCAGGCAATGTTTTAATATGCCCATTTTACAAATAGGAAATTGTTCCACATGGAGACCAGTTAGTCTATGGCTCATTTCACTTGGTTTTAATGCCATCCAGAACCTAAACTGTCTCAAATCTCTGCTTCTAAAGGAAGGACATTATAGGTCACCAGATTTTTTCTGTTAAGTGCCAAATAGTAAAGTTAGGCCTGTGTTCTATACCGCCTTTGTTGTGGCTCCTTAACTGTACCTTGATGGCTCAAAGGCCGTCTTAGACATTATGTCAGTGAGTGAGTAATGCTGTGTACCGATAAAGTTTTATTTATGGATATTGAAATTTGAATTTCCTCTGTTTTAAGTCACAGAATTATTTTTCTTCTTTTGATTTTTTTTTCAATCATTAAAAATATTAAAAAACCGAGATGCCTGGGTGGCTCAGTCAGCTAAGCATCCAACTTCGGCTCAGGTCATGATCTTGTGGTTCACCAGTTCTAGCCCTGCTTTGGGCTCTGTGCTGACAGCTCAGAGCCTGGAGCCTGTTTTGGATTCTGTGTCTCCCTCTCTCTCTCTCTCAAAAATAAACATTGAAAAAAATTTTTAATGTAAAAAAAACATTCTTAGTTCACGGTCCGTACAAAAACAAGTGTCAGGTCAGATGTGGCCCGCAGACCAGAGTTTACCCACCTCTGGGCCAGTCCCCCCACAGCAGGCAAGCAACCAGCTATAGCAATGAGCTGGGGTGTCTGGACCCTGTGGGATGTTTTGGCCTGGGGTTTGTCACTTCACTACCCCTCCACGCCACCCTTCCTCCCACCCACCCCCACACCCCCCGCACACATGCCCCTCCTTGCTTGTCCCTGCACCTGCTCAGCCTGGCCTCCTTAATTTCAGATCTGTACTCACCACTTGTGCCGAAACAGAGTCAACACTGCCCACCCCACCACACAGCCTTATCAAGCCTAGCCCACCACCCCACCAACCATCACACTTTAGAGAGACCAAACACCTAATCTGCAATATTACATGGAAATCCAAGGTTGGGCACATAGATATTTTGAGAGAAAACCATAACCTTCCCAGCCAGTTTGCAACCCATAGCCTCCAGTGGCGAGGTATACACAGCCCTGGGTAAGCCTGCGGTCAAAATCACACTGGTTGTATGCTTCTCCCAACCAGCCCCTCCTGCTTTTTATCCTGAAGTTTTTGAGTGACACTGAACTTTTTCAATGGATTATTTTAGCTACCAACCAGTTCTGTAACATTTATCCCCTGGGGTCAAGTTCAAAGAGAATTCCAATGTGATTAAGTAAACATATGCAAGTAGTAGATTTATGTGCTACTGTGCTATTCTTTATGATGTTGGCATTGGGCAGGGAATTGTAACAGCTCCCATGTGCTCAGTTTATTTCCTAAGCAACTAACTCATCAGTCCCCACTGTGGATGAAAGCACTTCTTGGGACATTTGAAATTCAAAGTGAACTGCATTTATGGCTCCATCAGTTAAAGAGGAGGGGGGAGGGAGACCAGGAGGAGATGATTATAAGAAGGGCCAGGTGAAGCGTGAACCGACGAATCTCCGCTGTTTGTGAATGCGTGTTGTTCACGGGGAGAAGCAGAAGTGAGTCTTGGTATTTCAGTCCATCAGGACTGAGAAATTGAACTGTGCATGGTACCTGGCGCTGTGGGCTGAAACTGCCCCATGCAGGGAGTTAATGGAAACGTGGAGAGCTTTTCTCTTTTAACAAAGTACTTGAGCAATTATCTCCGGACACCCACTGGGCAGGGGGACCTGGCTGGGTTACTGAGGCAGTTAGAGGCAAAATGAATACCCTGACAGCCTTTGCAGGCCAGATGCGCCGGTCCTAATTTGCCACCAGCAGCAAATGATGTTGGAGCCCAAACCCCTTCTCAGCCATGTCTTCTGTCCCCTGGGAAACAACTGGTCAACTGGCCCAAGTCATAGCCCTGCTCCTATATATAATCCCATTGAATCCTCAGTCCCCCTAGGAGAAGGTTGCATCATCATCCCACCTTACACACAGAACCCCATTTTACAGTGGAGAAAACTGAGGCTCAGGGAGGTTATCAAGACAGAGCAAAGGCTGAAATAATGTCAGGTAGTTCTGAATCCTGTGCTCTTTTCACTATGCCACGGTGATAGGACCCTCAGCATTCTGAAGCACTCTCATGCCTCAGCCTTCACATTAAACCCAAGCAACCGCTTGGGTTAAGTCAAAACTCCCCGAGAAAGGCAAAATAAATGTAGGACATCTATTAGGTAACTGGAAATTTGAATACTGACTTGATATTTGATGATATTTTAAGAATCATTATTAGTTTATTTTAGGGGTAATAATTCTATTACAGATATGTGTTTTACAGCTAGATAGATTCTTGGGGCACCTGGGTGGCTCAGTTGTTTAAGCATTCAGCTTTGGCTTAGGCTGTAATCTCATGATTCATGGGTTCAAGCCCCAGATCAGGCTTTGCACTGATAGTGTAGAGCCTGCTTAGGATTCTCCCTCTCCCCCTCTCTCTTTGCTCCTCCCTGATTCGCACTGTCTCTCTCTCTCAAAATAAATAAATAAACTTAAAAGAAAAAAGAGTCTTTATAGGATGCATCCTTACCTCAGATGCATCCTGAAATATTTATAATGATTCTGCAGCTGAACTCTGAATCGTATTGGTCACTGGAAGATCTCAGGGCCTGGGCCTCAGTAGGGGTGATGGTGCCTGGGTGGTACTGGGGTCCCCAGGAGATGCCTGGTCAAAGATGGCATCAAAGATGGCGGATGGCTAGCAGAACCTTGGGAAGCCCATGGCGCCACCTGCTGGAAGACAACTTGATTTTCATCATGTTTAAGTTCATCCAGGGGAACTTCCTAAATTTCTTGGGCTTGGAGGCTACAGATCCTATGTGTACAGCTGGTGTAGAATCCGGTTAATTGGAATTATTGCTTGTAACAGGACTCTCCTATATGCATCAGCTGTAAGGTCTACAGACAGTCAGGTGACTTATACTTACAAATAGGTACATTTCTTACACAAACCCAAAGGATTTTTTCTAGATATTCAAATTTCTTGGTAGTTTCTTACAGAAAAAATAACACAGTGGCTTCCTTTATTCATCATCATTTAATCCCTACTATATTTGGGTTTGTTTGTTTTGAGAGAGAGAGAGAGAGAGAGAGAGAGAGAGAGAGAGAGAGAGAGAAGTGTGAGTTGGGGAGGGGTAGAGAGAGAGGGAGAGAGACGAAATCTCAATCAGGCTTTGTACTGTGAGGGTGGAGCCTGATGCGGGGCTCAAACCCACTAATTGTGAGATCACGATCTGAGCCAAAGTCAGACACTTAACCGGCTGACACCCCTATGTTTGGGTTTAAATACACAGCCTCTTCCTATTCCTTAGGAAATTTCTCCCAAACCAGTAGTGCTCAAAAACTGTATTACACTGTATTAAAAATACAGTTTCTGTCAAAAAAAATTCTCAACAAACAAAAGTCTAGGACCAGATGACTTCACAGGTGGATTCTACCAAAAATTGTAAGAAGAGTTAATACCTATTCTTCTCAAATTATTCAAAAATTAGAAGAGGAAATAAAGCTTCCAAATTCATTCTACGAGGCCAGCATTTCCCTGATACCAAACCCAGATAAAGATGCTACCAAGAAAGAGAACTACAGACCAGTATTTGATGAACATAGGTGCAGAAATTCAACAAAATATAGGCCAATTAAATCCAACAATACTTTCAAAAATATCATTCACCACAATAAAGTGGGATTTGTTGCCGGCATGCAAGGGCAATTCAATATTTGCAAATCGATCAACATGGCACATCATATCAACAAGAGAAAGGGTAAAAACCATATGATCATTTCAATAGATGCAAAAAAAGCACTTGACAAAGTACAACATCCATTCATGATAAAAATTCTCAACAAAGTAGGTTTAGAGGGAACATACTGCAACAAAATAAAGGCCATATATGAAAAACCCTCAGCTAACATCATATTCAGTGGTGAAAAACTGAGAGCCTTTCCCCTAAGATCAGAAACAAGCCAAGAATATCTGTTCTGACCACTTTTATTCAACATAGTGCTGGAAGTCCCAGCCACAGCAATCAGACAAGAAAAAGAAATAAAAGACATGCAAATTGGTAAGGAAGAAGTAAAACTCTCATTATTTGCAGATAACCTGATACTCTATATAGAAAGCCCTAAAGAATCTACCAAAATCTACTAGATCTGATAAATGAATTCAGTAAGGCCTCAGGATACAAAAATCAGTATTCTGAAATCCATTGCATTTCTATATACCAATAATCAAGTTGCAGAAAGACACCCAATTTACAATTGCATCAATAATTATAAAATATGAAGGAATAAACTTAACCAAGGAGTTGAAAGATGTGTACTCTGAAAAACTATAAAACTCTGATGAACGAAATTGAAGATGACACAAACAAATGGAAAGACATTCTATGCTCATGGATTAGGAGAACAAATATTGGGGCGCCTGGGTGGCTCAGTTGGTTAAGTGGCCAACTTCGGCTCAGGTCATGATCTCACAGTTTGTGAGTTCGAGCCCCACGTCAGGCTCTTGTGCTGACAGCTCAGAGCCTGGAGCCTGCTTCAGATTCTGCGTCTCCCTCTCTCTCTACCCTTCCCCTGCTCTTTCTCTGTCTCTCTGTCTTTCAAAAATAAATAAATGTAAAAAAAAAATGTTTTTAAAGGAGAACAAATGTTAAAATGTACGTTCTACCCAAAGCAATCTACAGACTTAATGCAATCTCTATCAAAATACTGACACCATTTTTCACACAATTAGGACAAATAATCCTAATATTTGTATGGAACCACAAAAGACCCCAAATAGCCAAAGCAATCTAGAAAAAGAAGAACAAAATGGGAGGTATTACCATCCCAGGTTTCAAGATATACTACAAAGCTGTAGTAATCAAAACAGTATTATTCTGGCACAAAAATAAACATACAGATCAATAGAGCAGAATAGACGGCTCAGAAATAAATCAAAATTCAATTAATCTTCAACAAAGGAGGCAAGAATATACAATGGGAAAAAGCCAGCCTCTCCAATAACTGGTGCCGGGAAAACAGCGTAGCTGCATACAAAAGAATGAAACTAGACCTCTTTCTTACACCATACACAAAAATAAACTCAAAATGGATGAAAGACCTAAGGGTGAGCCCTGAAACTGTAAAAATGCTAGAAGAGAATGCAGGCAGTAATTTCTCTGACATCAGCCACAGCAGTATTTTTCTAAATATGTCTTGTAAGGCAAGGGAAATAAAAGAAAAAATAAACTATTGTGTCTATATCAAAACAAAGTGAACAAAAAGACAATCTGGGAGAAGGTATTTGCAAGTGGCACAACTGATAAGGGGTTAGTATCCAAAATATATAAAGAATTTGTACAACTCAAACAAAGAAACAAAAAACCAATAGTCCAATTAAAAATGGACAGAAGACATGAACAGACCTTTCTCCAAAGAAGACATGCAGATGGCCAACAGACACATGAAAAGATGCTCAACATCATTAATCATCAGAGAAATGTGAATCAGAACCACAACGAGCTACCCCATCACACCGTCAGAACGCCTAAAATCAACAACACAAAGAAGTAACAACTGCTGATGAGGATACGGAACAGAAGGACCCCTCCTGCACTATTTGTGGGAACATAAACTGGTGTGGCCACTATAAAAAAAAACCACATGGAGGTTCCTCAAAAAATTAAAGATAGAGTTACCATATGATCCAGTAGTTCCCCTACTGGGCATTTACCCAAAAAGATACAAAAACACTAATTCAAGGAGAAACATTTATTGCAGAAACACCCCTACATTTATAGCAGCATTATTTACAATAGCCAAATTATGCAAGCAACCCAAACGCCCAACCATAGATGAATGGAAGAGAAAATATGGTATGTATACACAATGGAATATTACTCAGCCATAAAAAAGAATGAACTCTTGCTATTTGTAACGACATGGATGGAGCTAAGGAGTATAATGCCGAGTGAAAAAAGTCAGTCAGACAAAGACAAATAGCATATGATTTCACTTATATGTGGAATTGAAGAAACAAATGAACAAAGGGAAAAAAATGTAGAGAACTGGTGACAAACAACAATAAAAAACAAATTCTGGGGGCCCTTGACAAACCCTTAGACCCCAGGACTGTTCTCTGGCTCAAAAGAAGGGGGAAAAAGGAAACTTGTCCTTTCCCTTGCCATTCATTAGTTGCATAAGTACCGGAAGTATCAGAAGTGAAGTGTTGCTGCTAGCGATTTACCCAGGGGATATAGAAGTGCTGAGGCATAGGAGCACATGTACCCCAATGTTCATAGCGGCACTTTCTACAATAGCCAAATCATGGAATAGAGCCTAAATGTCCATCAACTGATGACTGGATCAAGAAGATGTGGTATATATACACAATGGAGTATTACGTGGCAATGAGAAAGAATGACATATGGCCATTTGTAGGAAAGTGGATGGACCTTGAGGGTGTCATGCTAAGCGAAATAAGTCAGGCAGAGAAAGATAGATACCATATGTTTGCATTCATAGGTCTAACAGGAGAGACCTGGCAGGGGACCATGGGGAGAGGAAGGGGGAAAGAGAGCGGGGAAGAGTGAGGGACACAGAT
>NC_043701.1:174743085-174744561 GCF_006229205.1 Suricata suricatta
TTTTTCCCAAATAGGAAGGAAAAAACTATAGGCTCCTTCTTCACACACACACACGTCCATCAACTAAGGAATAGGGGAAAAAAAGATTTCCACCCATAAAATGAAATAGTCTTCAGGCATAAAAAGAAATGGAAGTACTGATTCATGCTACCATATGAATGAAACTTGAAAACATCATGCGAAGTAAAAGAAGACAAACATAAAAGGCTACGTGTTATAGGACCCCCTTTCTATGAAGTGTCCAGAATAGAGACAGAAAACAAATCAGTGGTTGTCTCCGGCTGGGGGGAGGGGACCCGGAAGTGTCCGCCATAGGCACCGGATTTCTCCTGGGAGCGATACAACGTTCTGAAATTCGGTAGGTGATGGTTGTGAACCTTGCAAATATCGTAAGAAGTACTGAATTGTGCGCTTTAAAGCAACTGTGAATATTATCATACGTGAATTATATGTCAAAAAAAAAAAAAAAGAAAAAGAAAAGCCCAGCTGATAAAAAGCCAGCCAAGAACCGAACCCAAGGACTTACCCTCCCATGCCCGGCTCCAACATCACCCACAATGTCCCCTGCAGCTGACACGACTAGTGTCCCACCTGAGGGGCATTGTGCTGCCCACAGCTATTGGTGAGGGGACATTGTCTTACCATGCGCGTGTAGGGACCGGGCACCACGTTTATAGCTAAATGGATTGACGGACGGGGCGGGGAGGGGCGAGGGTCTGAAACACCCACAGCCTGCCCAGAAATCTATGACTTCGACTGCCTGGCTGGAGATGACAGCTTACGTCAGTCAGATCTCTCTGGAATCTGGACCCGGAGAACGGGAAACAGAAGAGTGAAGCCCCGCAAGATGAGCAGAGAGGACAGCAGGGAAACCTGGGAGCAGGCGACAGGGCGGAAGTGATGGAAAAGCCAAGAGGACAGTCAGAGGGGAGCGGAAAGCGTGGGCCGCAGAGAAGTTGCCTCCGCTCCTTCCGGACAGCGCTGTGCCCTCCCTGAGGGGCACTCTAATTCCTGTTCTCTGATTCCCACGAGGCCCTGTGGTATCTCTACAGTAAGTAACCCCCTGCCCTTACCTGAGCTCATCTGAGGTCTGTTCTTTGCACTAAAAAGAATCTGATGATAGCACCCAGCAGGCATCTGCAAACCCCGGGTTGTAATTCATGGCCTCAGGGATGGGTTCTTAGGTGAGCCGTTCCTCACAAAGAAAATAGCAGATCTTAGATAGCCTCTTCGGAAGCCCAGCCGAGAGAGCACCGGACACCTGCCTGGGATTCTGTACATTCGACTCCAGGACCCATTTTAGATACTGGCCTCGTGAGCCCTTAAACCCGCCCAATAAATAGAAATTCCTGTTCAGCGCGGCCATATGTGAGGTACAAGCTTCCATAGCACTGACCAGTTACGTCTCGGTGTCTTAGTTTCCTTTGTCTTTTGACTTATTTGATATGATTAGCCTCTGCAATCCCCTTAAATTAG
>NC_043701.1:174744661-174768339 GCF_006229205.1 Suricata suricatta
ACATTCGACTCCAGGACCCATTTTAGATACTGGCCTCGTGAGCCCTTAAACCCGCCCAATAAATAGAAATTCCTGTTCAGCGCGGCCATATGTGAGGTACAAGCTTCCATAGCACTGACCAGTTACGTCTCGGTGTCTTAGTTTCCTTTGTCTTTTGACTTATTTGATATGATTAGCCTCTGCAATCCCCTTAAATTAGCGCAATATATAGAAGATAAAAATTGATGTGGAATAATAAAGGTAGTGGGACCAGATAGCTTATCTGGAATGACCTTGAACTTATCAGTATTCTTCAAAGTAAGGGGAAGACTTTTCACATCTCACTTTTAATGAAGAAAAAAAAAACTGTTGCTGGAAATATTTACCTTTCATCTACTGTGCTGAGAGATGGGGGAGATTTGTCAGCTTTGATCTTCACTTGTTTAATTACCGGGAAATGAAGCGTGCCTGAGCCAGCAGGATCATGAAGTCTCACTCCTGCTGCAAAAGTTGGCAGCAGGGGACCCAGCAGCCTGGCATTCATTTTCCCACATCAACGCTGAGCCGGCACCAAGACGGAAGAGACGTCCTGGTGAGATGCGCCCGGCAAATAGCCAGGTAGTGGGGGCCAGACCAAGAGGTCACTGGCCCAGTATCTGCCACGGGGGTCACTACCTCTTCCCCTCCCACCCAAGGGTGCATAGTCCAGGACCTCAGAGCCAAGTGGGTGCCCACACCTCTCACGCTGGGTCCTGAATGGAGGAAAGCCTAGGCCACCTGTGCACCCACCATGTTCGTTCTGACCACCATCCTCAGGGTGCCCCTTGACCCACTTCCACCTGTTCCAGACCTTCCAGTCACGGGCTGGCCCTTTCTCGAAGCCTTACCTACACAGCCCAGGTAATTGGACACCATCCTAAGAATAAGACCAGAAGATGGAAAATGAGACAAAAGCTGACCTTCTCCAAGGACAAACCACTCATGCTCATGACGTGGGAGTGGGATTTAGTCTCTGGGCCTCCGGGGCCTGACAGGTAACCATAGGAATGAGTAGGGCAACATCAGAGGAAAGGCACCGTCAGGTGACTGACAGCCTCCGGCCCTCCTTAGTATACGGGTCACTCCACGATGGTCACTCCTAAAATGAGTGTTGAATTACACATTTTTAAGGGCCCTTCTCACTTTAACACCTTTATGACTCTGCTTATCGAGGCTCTTCTGTAGGCAGAACTATGCAAGCTACAGAGAAAGACACATGGGATGATGGTGATGATGATGATGATGATGATGATGATGATGATGATGACGACTGCAGCTAACATTTACTGAGCACCAGTTATGCACCAGGTTCTATACGAAGGTTAATTTAATCCTCAAAAATACCTATGGGATCAGTAACATTTTATCTCCATCTGACAGAGAAGAAAACTGAGGTCAAAGAGTTTAACTTCCCCAAGTTCACAGAGCTGTTAAGTAAGCATGATGTCAAATAATAAACTGCCCTTACAGGGGCACCTGGGTGGCTCAGTCAGCTAGGTGTCCTACTTCGGCTCAGGTCTTGATCTCACAGTTTTTGTAAGTAAAGTTTTATTAGAACACAGCCACACCCACTTGTTATGTGTTCTCTGTGGCTGCTTTCATGTGGCAATGACACAGCTAAGTAGCCATGACAGAGACCATGTGGTCCACAAAGCCTAAAATACTCCCCATCTGACCCTTTAAAGTTTGCCAAACCCCTCAGTTATGGTGACCAGCTGGCTGGGCTTGCCCAACATGGCAGGACTTCATGTTTGTTTTATTTGTTTTGTTTTTAAGTAGGCTTCATGCCCAGTGTGGAGCCCAGTGCCGGGGCTTGAGCTCATGACTCTGAGATCAAGACCTAAGTTGAGATCAAGAGTCGGACGCTTAACCGACTGAGCCACCTAGATGCTCCTCATGACATTATGTTTTATTTATTTGTTTGTTTTGTTTTGGGGTTTTTTTATGTTTATTTATTTATTTTGAGAGAAAGAGAGCAGAAAGCACAGCAGAGGGAAGGGCAGAGAGAGAGGGGGAGAGAATCCCAAGCAGGCTCCACACTGTCAACACAGAGCCCGATGCAGGGCTGGATCCCATCAACCGTGAGATCATGACCTGAGCTGAAATCAAGAGATGGACACTTAATTGACTGAGCCACCCAGGTACCCCAGAAACCCCAACTTTAAAAAAAATGATCTGAATGCTCAATAATGAGGGATTGGTTATTTTAAATCAGGTCCGTACAAGATAGTGTCATCAGCCATTAGAAAAGACAATGTAAAGGCACCTAGGTGACTCAGTAGGTTAAGTGTCCAACATCGGCTCAGGGCATGATCTCACAGTTCGTGGGTTTGAGCCCCACATCAGGCTCTGTGCTGAATGGTTGCTCAGAGCCTAGAGGCTTCTTCAGATTCTGTGTCTCCTATTCTCCCTGCCCTTCCCCTGCTCACACTCTGTCTTGCTCTGTCTCTCAAAAATAAATATATGTAAAAAAATTTTTTGAAAAAGAAGACAATGTATATCAATATTTATTGACATGGAAAGACATCTACTTGATGTTACTTTTTTTTTTTTCTTAAATAGAAAAGCAGCAGGGCACCTGGGTGTCTCAGTCGGTTGAGTGGTTGAGCGTCAGATTTCGGGTCAGATCATGATCTCACAGTTTGTGAGTTTGAGCCCCACGTAGGGCTCCGTGCTGACAGCTCAGAGCCTGGAGCCTCCTTCAGATTCCATGTCTCCCTCTCTCTCTGCCCTTGCTTGTGCTCTCTCTCTCAAAAACAAATACTTTAAAAAAAAATTTTTAAATAGAAAAACAGCTTTTAAGGTATGATCTGTTATTTCTGTCAAATTTGGAGAGAGAAAGAGAGAGATGCAACAAAAATTGGTGATTATCTCAGAGTAGTTAGATTTTTTTACTGCTTTATCCTCTTCATACAAAATATTTTGTAAATGATTTTGAAAAATGACAATGTGTTATCTTTACACAAAGGGGAAAAAATGGAAATGTCACTAAGAAAACCTTTCTCTCTAAATATAAAAACATGGCCTTCCAGTCCTTAGAAAGCCTCCGCCCCCACCCCCCAGCTCCCCTTGCCACCAACTCCTGCAATGAAATCTGACTGACCTTGAGGTTGCCTGTCCCCTAGCTTAGGAGAATAGAGTCCGCATGGGGAGGGGGAGGGGAAGCACCTGCCCTTCAGAAGCCTTCTTTGTAGCATCCAAGGAAAAGCCTCCCTTCCCAACCAAGTGTAAATGGAGCGAGGAAATTACCCACGAAACCAACTCCAACTATGGTTGTTTTATTTTAAATCCTTCTACCCAAGTCATAATATTTTTGGAGTGAGATTTACTTTATAATATTTTAATAACTGCAGCATTGCGACTGGAAGTCCTTTGTAGCTGGTCTCAGGGGCCTTCCTGGGACGTTGCACTTAATGAGGTTTATAATTCAATATAACTACATCTGCATCTTTAATTATGCCTAACATTTAATCTTCATTGCGCCACTTGAATTGGAAGAGCTAAAATTAGGCCTGCTGTAGTTTAATCTGATAATAAACATCCATGACATTTAGAGCAAAAATGTACTCATTTCATTAGAGTGGCCGACACATTTACCATTTGCCTGAACTGAGCAAACACCTTCAGCAGGTCTTTCCAACTGCAACAGAGAACAATGTTTTAACCAGTCCCCCTGTAGACTCCTGCAGCTCTAGACCTTGGAGGTTAAGTAGTCCAATATCACTGTTTTTCAAGGGAAAGTGCTGAGGCTCAGAGAGGCTAAGTCATTTGTCCAAAGTCATGCAGCACGATAACATGTAGAGGATATTAAAGGAGACAGACCCAGGATTCTTGAATCCCAGCCCGGGGCTCTATTTGCCATTCTCTTGCTGTCCCCCTGCACATGTAGCTAAATTAGGACACTGTGTAGTTGGTGAATCATCCCTCTGGCCAGCACCCCTCTTCTGCTTTTTTTAATAGAATCCACACAAGATATCATTTAAGTACCTCAATTGAGCCTCACACTCTGACTCCAAACTCAAAGCAATAACAAAATATAAAAGGAGAAAATTGAAAAGATACCTCCTCATTCAAAACAAGATAGGTATCTCCATGGACCAAACCCAGAAAAATAAAACATGAAATGGGCTGACTCTTGGGGCTATTTGCCAGCAGGTCTGGAAGGAGGCAGAATTGGTTAGGAGGCTAGTTACCTGGGCTACTGGGAACCAAAAGCCCCCCATTTACCAGTGATAGGAGTCAGGCTCTCTGATTTAAGCTGGAACAGGGGCTGAAAAAATATCTGCCACTTCCTACTTCCAGAGCGTGAGCAGACAGAGCTGAGAGGTCAGAAGGAGCAGCCAAAACTTCTCCAGCAACACGTGGCCCATGCAGCTCAATGGACTGGTGACTGGGTCTGTGACATCCTTGATGACTCTCTACCAAAAAGACCTGACCCTTGACTAGGAGACATGATTTTGAGCTGCATCTCCAGGGAGAAAGAGAAAACCTTCCACCAAGATGAGCCATACACATACTTATGCTCACAGTTTACAACAATGTAAAATACTGGGGCACCCGGGAGGCACAGTCGGTTAACTGTCCGACTTCAGCTCATGATCTTATGGTCCTTGAGTTCAAGCCCCATGTCAGACTCTGTCCTGACAGCTTGGAGCTCGGAGCCTGGAGCCTCTTTCAGATTCTGTGTCTCCCTCACTCCCTGCCCATCCCCCACTCACGCTCTGTCTTTCTCTCTCAAAAATAAATAAACATTAAAAAAATGTTTTTTAGGGGCACCTAGGTGGCTCCATCGGTTAAGTGTCCAACTTCAGCTCAGGTCATGATCTCATAGTCCATGGGTTGGAGCCCCGCCTTGGGCTCTGTGCTGACAGCTCAGAGCCTAGAGCCTGCTTCGGATTCTGTGTGTCCCTCTCTCTCTCTCTCTGCCCCTCCCCAACTCATGCTTTCTCTCTCCATCTCTCAAAAATGAATAAACTTTAAAACAAATTTTAATGTTTTTTAAAAAGAAACTACTTTAGAGACAATTATCAAATTTTAAAATAGGAGAACTTTTACCACAAGAGCCAGAAATGTTGGAACAATTAGAAACTCCTTAAACATTATATTTAAGTAGATTGCAGGGAGGTTCCCTGAGCCTACTCACTGGGAGTCAATCCTGTCTGAGAAGGCTCCCACATACCCACTTGCTGAGGGTGCCAAGTGCTGCCCAAACTGGGGGCAAGGGTTAGAGATGTGGCTGTGAACCTGGGCCAGAGGAAACTAGGAGTTTTCTCTGGAAAACTAGAAGAAAATAAAAAAAGATGAACCTGTACATCCAAATTGCAAAAACAATGAAGAAAATTCAAACATACAAAATTTAATCTGGATATGTGTTTACTGTAGACAGAAGAAAAACAGCAGAGCAAGCTGATAATGACTAGAAAATAAGTAAGTTTATAATCATGAAAAAGAACAAAAAAATCACAAAACGAAAACAGACCAAATATGAAACAAAGCAGGTACATTCCTCTTTAAGTCAGATAACGTGGAATTGAAAAGTAGAGCCGGTGAAAGAGAAGCCAGGTCCCCTGACCACGTCCAAAGTGCAGGAAAGACTGGCATCTGGGAACATGCCTTGGATGAGACAAGCTGAAGCCCGTGGAAGTCCATGAACATGGGATGCACTGCGGGCTGAGTGAGGGGACTCAGGGCATTTGATGGGACCCCAACAAAGAACTGAGCTTCGTCTTCAAGGGCTGCATTCTGCTTCAGCCAGATTTCTCACTCATCAACCCCAGTGCCTTAGCACTAAGAAGAGAAACATGCTCTGCCCTCACCCACTCCGGTAAGAGGATCACCAGCAGAATCTCCCCGCTCTATGTCAGAGCGACAGAGAGTGTGAGAGGACAGCCCATACTCAGCGTTAGCAAGGTGAAGAAAAAACACTCAGGAGAAAAAAGAAAGAATGAAGGGAAGAAGAGAGGCAGGAATAAAAGAAAGGAGGAAGAGAGGGAGGGAGAGAGAAGCAGGGGAGGGGGGAGAGCATTTAAAAGATAGAAAAGATGAACCTAGTCTGGAAGAAAATAAAAAACAGAAAAATTCTCCAAGTGCTTTCTGCTGTGACAGAAACATAATAAGAATTTATGTTCAATAAGCTAAGAGTTTGGGAGACGAGAAGGGAAGAAGACCCTGAACTGAAGAAACAGAGTCCCAAAATAACGCTACTTCAGATCTAATAAGTAAACTAGACAAAGCAAAGAACAACATAGATACAGCTGAAAATCAAACCGCTGGTCTTGGGCAAGCCTTGAGACGATCATAATACCGCAGAGGAAATACAGGTAGAGGTTAGAGCAGCTAAAGAGGACACCGCACCTGTTTTATTTTATGTTAATTTTATTTTTTATAGTTTACTAAGTTGGTTTCCATATAACACGCAGTGCTCTTCCCCACAAGTGCCCTTCTCCACATCCATCACCCCCCTTCCCCTTTCCCCCTCTCCCTCCAGCCCTCAGTTTGTTTTCAGTATTCAAGAGTCTCTCAGGATTTGCCTCCCTCCCTCTCCCTGACTCTTTTCCCCCCTTCCCCTCCCCATGGTCTTCTGTTAAGTTTCTCCTGTACAACATATAAGTGACAACATATGGTATCTGTCCTTCTCTGCCTGACTTATTTCACTTAGCATAACACCCTCGAGTTCCATCCATATTGCTACAAATGGCCAGATTTCATTCTTTCGCATTGCCATGTATTCCATTGTATAGATAAGTCACATCTTCTTGATCCACTCATCAGGTGATGGACATTTAGGCTCTTTCCATGATTTGGCTATTGTTGAAAGTGCTGCTGTGAACACTGGGGTACATGTGCCCCTATGCATCAGCATTTCTGTATCCCTTGGATAAATCCCTAGCAGTGCTATTGCTGGGTCATAGGGGAGTTCTATGGATAGTTTTTTGAGGAACCTCCACACTGTTTTCCAGAGCGGCTGCACCAGTTTACATTCCCACCAACAGTGTAGGAGGGTGCCTGTTTCTCCACACCCTCGCCAGCATCTATAGTCTCTTGATTTGTTCATTTTAGACACTCTGACCGGCATGAGGTGGTATCTCAGTCTGGTTTTGATTTGTGTTTCCCTGGTGGTGAGTGATGTTGAGCATTGTTTCATGTGCCTGTAGGCCATCTGGATGTCCTCTTTGGAGAAGTGTCTGCTCATGCCTTCTGCCCATTTCTTCACTGGATTATTTGTTTTTAGGGTGTGGAGTTTGTTGAGTTCCTTACAGATTTTGGATACTAGCCCTTTATCCGATATGTCAATTGCAACTATCTTTTCCCATTCTGTCGGTTGCCTATTAGTTTGCTTGATTATTTCCTTTGCAGTGCAGAAGCTTTTTATCTTGTTAAGGTCCCAAATAGTTCATTTTTGCTCTTGATTCCCTTGCCTCTGGGGATGTGTCGAGGAGGAAATTGCTGCAGTTGAGGTCTAGGAGGCTGTTTCCTGCTTTCTCCTCTAGAGTTTTGACGGTTTCCTGTCTCACATTCAGATCCTTCATGCATTTTGAGTTTATTTTTGTGTATGGTGTACAAAAGTGGTCTAGGTTTCATTCTCCTGCATGTTGCTGACCAGTTCTCCCAGCACCATTTGTTAAAAAGGCTGTCTTTTTTCCATTGGAAACTCTTTCCTGCTTTGTCAAAGATTAATTGGCCATACATTTGTGGGTCCAGTTCTGGGCTCTCTATTCTATTCCATTGGTCCATGTGTCGGTTTTTGTGCCAGTACCATACTGTCTTGATGATGACAGCTTTGTATAGAGGCTAAAATCTGGGATTGTGATGCCTCCCATTTTGGTTTTCTTCTTCAATATTACTTTGGCTATTCAGGGTCTTTTGTGGTTCCATACGAATTTTAGGATAGTTTGTTCTAGCTTTGCGAAGAGTGCTGGTTCAATTTTGATTGGGATTGCATTCAATGTGGAGATTGCTTTGGATAACAATGACATTTTCACAATGTTTATTCTTCTGATCCATGAGCATGGAATGTTTTTCCATTTCTTTGTGTCTTCTTCAATTTCCTTCATGAGTTTTCTATAGTTTCCATTGTACAGGTCTTTTATGTCTTTGGTTATATTCCTAGGTATTTTACGGTTTTTCATGCAATTGTGAATGGGATCAGTTTCTTGATTTCTCTTTCTGTTGCTTCATTATTGGTATATAAGAATGCAACCAATTTCTTTACATTGATTTTGTACCCTACGACTTTGCTGAATTCATAGATCAGTTCTAGTAGGCTTCTGGTGGAGTCAGTCAGGTTTTCCATGTAGAGTATCATGTCATCTGTGAAAAGTGGAAGTTTGACTTCATCTTTGCCAGTTCTGATGCCTTTTATTTCCTTTTGTTGTCTGATGGCTGATGCTAGGACTTCCAGCACTATGTTAAACAACAATGGGGAGAGTGGATATCCCTGTCATGTTCCTGATCTCAGGGGGAAAGCTCTCAATTTTTCTCCATGGAGGATGATATTAAATCTGGACTTTTTATTAGCAGCTTTTATGATGTTTAAGTAAGTGCCTTCTATCCCGACTTTCTCAAGCATTTTATTAAGAAAGTATGCTGTATTTTGTCAAATGCTTTTTCTGCATCTATTGACAGGATCATATGGTTCTTATCTTTTTTTTGTTAACGTGATGTATCACATTGATGGATTTGCAAATATTGAACCAGCCCTGTAACCCAGGAATAAATCCCATTTGATCATGGTGGATAATTCTTTTTATGTGCTGTTGAATTCAATTTGCTAGTATCTTGTTGAGTATTTTTACATCTGTATTCATTAAGGATATTGGCCTGTAGTTCTCTTTTTTTGTTGGGTCTCTGGTTTGGGAATCATAGTGATGCTGGCTTCATAGAATGAGTCTGGAAGTTTTCCTTCTATTTTTTGGAATAGCTTGAGAAGAATGAGTGTTAACTCTGATTTAAATGTCTGGTAGAATTCCCCAGGGAAGCCATCTGGCGTCGGGCTCTTATTCATTGTGAGATTTTTGATAACTGATTCGATTTCTTCAGTGGTTATGGATCTGTTCAGATTTTCTATCTCTTCCTGTTTGAATTTTGGTAGTGCATGTGTGTTTAGGAATTTGTCCATTTCTTCTAGGTTGTCCAGTTTGTTGGCATATAATTTTTCATAGTAATCTCTGATGATTGCTTGTATTTCTGAGGGATTGGTTATAATAGATCCATTTTCATTCATGATTTTGCCTATTTGGGTGTTCTCTCTTTTCCTTCTGAGGAGGCTGGCTAGAAGTTTATCAATTTTAGTTTTTCAAAAAATCAACTCTTGGTTTCATTGATCTGTTCAATTGTGTTTTTTTTAATTCTATATTGTTTATTTCTGTCCTGATATATGTTATTTCTCTTCTTCTGCTGGGTTTGGGGTGCTCTTGCTGCTCCCCGTCTAGTTCCTTTAGGTGCTCTGTTAGATTTTGAATTTGCACTTTTTCTAGTTTCTTAAAATAGGCCTGTATTGCAATATACTTTCCTCTTAGGACAGCCTTTGCTGCATCCCAGAGAGTTTGGATTGTTGTATTTTCATTTTCATTTGTTTCCATATATTTTTTAAATTTCTTTTCTAAATGCCTGATTGGCCCAATCATTCTTTAGTAGGGTGGTCTTTAACCTCCATGTTTTTGGAGGTTTACAAGACTTTTTCTTGTGATTGATTTCAAGATTCATAGCATTGTGATCTGAAAGTGTGCTGGTATGATCTCCATTCTTTTATATTTATGGAGGGCTGCAGAGCACCTATTTCAAAAAACCATCCAACATAGAAATGATTGAATAAAGAACTGGCATGGTTCCAGTTAAGTGTCAGTTTGCCTAGGCCATGGTGATCCAATGCTTGGTCAACAGCAGTCCAGATGTTGTTGTCAAGGGGCTTTTTTTTAAAGATGTAATTAGCATTTAAATCAGTGGACTTTGAGGGGCACCTGGGTGGCTCAGTCGGTTAAGCATCTGACTTTGGCTCAGGTCATGATCTTACAGTCTGTGGGTTCAAGCCCCACATCAGGCTCTGTGCTGACAGCGCAGAGCTGGAGCCTGCTTCAGATTCTGTGTCTCCCTCTCTCTCTCTGCCTCTCCCCCACTTACACTCTTCTCTCAAAAAATAAATAAACCTTAAAAATATTTTTTTAATTAGTGGACTTTGAGTAAAGCATGGGCCTCATTCAATCAGTTGAAGGCCTTAAGAGAAAAAAGACTGAGGTCCCCCAAGGGAGAAGGAATTCTCCTCCAGATGGTCTTTGGACCCAGCATCAACCCTTCCCTTGTTCTCTTGCTCCTTCCACCTCCTGATGCACCTGGGATGCTTCCCTATACGGCCCTGCATGGCACAGAGTACCCAGAGCTCTTGGGAATTGGATGTAATAAACAAGGCCATTGTCTCCATGGCTGTCAGCTTACCAAACCTAATTGAAACAGACAAGAAAGGAGGAGGAAGGTAGCATTGTCTCAGGGAATGCCTACCCTACTGTTCCTGCAAAGTTTAGCCGCACCTTACACAGTAAAGTAAGTGTAAGGAAGGGTGCCTTGCTGATGTTGGCTGACAGGGAATATTGACCATGAACTAATGGTGCTGCAGTGGGCTTTTTAATAGAGATATAAGAAGTGTTGAAGGTATTGGTATGTGGTGGGTACTGTTCATCAAAATCATAATTACACTATGTTTTGTTTTAGGAGGAAATTGTATTAGGTTTAGTTGGTGGGAATGAAATATGTTAAGTGAGTCTATTCAGAGATGTCAGCCGGGTGGGGAGGGGAGAAGTAACGAAATAGCTAAGAGGAGCCTGCCAGCATTAATACATCAAACCTCCTGAGCTTTTTGTTCACATCCTTACAGGCTTGAGAGGAGGCCGGCTAAGCTGGAATGCGGCCAGGGGAGCAGAGGGTCCAGCTGAGACTGAACTCAGCAGCCCCCTCTCCGGGGTATTCCAGTTACAAAACGCCCGCCCCCACCATGTTAGTGATATAATGAGGAAAGCCGCAGGCAAGCAGTAAATAGTAATTAGGGAAAGAGCAACATGTGGTCTTACTTCCTGCTACTCCGTCTGGTCTGTGGACCAGCAGCATGGATATCATCCGGGAGCTTGTTAGAAATGCAGACTTCGGATGCCATCCCAGACTCATCTACTCAGAACGTGCATACAGTGTCCCTGGATGATTCACATACACGTCAGTTTGGAAAGCTCTGGTCTTCATAGTTCTGCACTTGGAAATGGGGGGGCAGGGGGAATGTAGAGGAGGCAGGTGAAGCATGAAATCAGACAGAGATGAACTTGGACTGTAAATTAAAGGGCTTTGCTGAGCCTGCAGGTACTCCTTGGGACCACAGACCAGACCTGATCTAGCACCCACTGCTTTGGTCACGGTTAGGTTACCAGGGATTGCCAATTTAACCGGGGTGAATCGGTTTAACCTGTCATGGGAGGTGGGGACTGTCTTGTGCACTGTAGGAAGGTTAGCAGCATCCTTGGCCTCTACCCACTAGATGCCAGTAATGTTCTCCAATCCCTTCCTCACCCACCCCACCCCACCCTCGACCAGTTGCAATAATCCAAATTTTCTCCAGGCATCGCCAAACATTCCCAGGCAGACACAGGGGAAGAAGTGTGTATCTCTCCATTACAAACTACTGGGTTACATAAAGCATTTATGAATTCATGTTGCCTCATCTGTTCTACCTGAGACCATCAGTACATGGAGGAAAATCCAGGACTGGGAGATGGTAGAGTTTGTTTTTGTGGTCAGGGTGGTTTTGCTACTGCAGTTACATTCCATTTCTCTGCGGCCACTAAGAGAAGAAAGCCTTCAAAGGGATGGAAGGAAGGTCAACAATGATTTAGAGAGAAGTCAGGATAAAGTCAATCTATTGGGCTTCTGAGGTCATGTTTAGAGTTTACTTCCATTGCACCATTTCTACTCCAATTCAGAGGGCGCAGGAAATGCTCTGGACCATGAACTATGAGATACAGGTTCTAATGCCAGCTCAGTCCCTATTAGCTATGGCCCTCTGGATGAGTCACTTCCCCTCCATGGGCCTCAGCTTCCTCTTCTGGATTAACCAAAGGGTTTCCCCTCAATTTCAGTCATTCCATGAAGATCCTAGAAATGATAGAAGTTATACTCATCAACTTCACAAAGCTGAATTCCCATTTGGGAAACGTAGACACCGACAAGACTAAATTTATTGCCAACTCCTAGCTGGGCTAAGAGGAGATGCATCCCAGTAGGACCAGGAAACCTGGGTGGGAAGTCCCACCATTAAATAATCTGGTTCAGGGGTACCTGGGTGGCTCAGTTGGTTACGCCTGACTGGCTCAGGTCATGATCTTGCGGTTTGTGAGTTTGAGCCTTGTGTCGGGCTCTGTGCTGACAGCTCAGAGCTTGGGGCCTGCTTCAGATTCTGTGTCTCCCTCTCTCATCTTCTCCCCCACTCATGGCCTCATGTGTGCGCTCTCTCCCCTCCAAAAACAAACATTAAATAAATAATCTGGTCCAAAGGAGAAAATGGCCAATGGGAGCAAGTCTCATTCAAGGCAGATATGTCTTTATCTGAAACAGGAGAATGTGGATGGTTGGTTTCCCAAGACCCTTCCAGATTGGACATTCTATGTCTCCGAGGCTGTTGAACCAGCCCTCCCCAGGGGACACTCAGTAACCAAACTGTCCCCAGCCCTAGGACCCTCTTCAAAACCCGAGCCTCTTCCAGGCTCGTCTCAGCAAGTGGCTGCATCCAAAGTCCCCCAGATCCACCTCCTCACACCTTTGGAAAGAAACATACATCCAACACAGGAGGACTCGAGGAAGTAGCAAAAAGGAAGTAGCTACACCGCAGGACCCTTCTCAGGGCTGCCTAAAAATAACTTACACTCTCTCCCCACAACCCCTCTCCTCTGCACACTTCCCAGGTCCCCTCTGCCACCGCCAACCCACCCTAACCACCAGTTGTCTTTGCTTCCTGTCACCTCCCTAACTAGCCTGTCTTCTGTACCGCCTCCTAGCTCGCTCCCAGCTTGCATCATTCCCCTCCCCACTGCCCACTCTAAATAGCCCCACAAGGTCCCGTAAACTCTTTTACGTAAAAGGATGTAAAAGACTCAATCCTATGGTAATAAGAAAAACTTGGGCAAATATTAAAATCATACTTTTCTATGAGTCTAGCAGAGTGGAGGATGCAAAGAAGCCTTGATGAACGGAACTCCAGAAAGAAACAACCCTTCCTAGAAGAGCAGAGGGCCTGAGAAGGGACATGTGGCATTCCATGAGGGGAGGGATTTTCCAAGAATGAGGAGAAGCCAGCCCAGCCTTAGCTGACTGTGTATCTCTCAAGGTCAATCAGAGCAACAGAATTGCTACGCATGTTACAAAATCACGGGTTTATCTCATGGTTTTGACCTTCTGCGATATGGGGGGGGGCGAGTGGGACAGTCCACACGAGCTGTTGCCTCTGTAACTAGTAGTAAGCCCCGGATCGCTAGAGGTGAGCGAGTCTGGAAACACTGAATGTGGATGAAGGCCAGGACAAAATGAACGGGGACGTATGAGGACAAACTGGGATCCGCACCTGTTGTTCACGCTTTCCAAACTTAATGCTGTGAATTACCTATAGGAAGAGCTGACACCCTTTGCCTCAGAGATGCACGTGGAGTTGACCCACAATTCAAAGATGAAGGGCATCTCTGGGGTCAGGTGTCCCACACCAAATAGGCAAACTTTCCTGGTGCCCCTGCTGACCTACAGAATGTAAAACAAGATAATGGTGGTTTCCCTTATATCTTACAAGCCCCGTGAAAAACGTCTCTTGTGGCCTAAACTAACCCAAAAGCACAGGGAGGGAAATTCTCAAAAACGTATTGTCAGTTCAGTGGAACTGACAAAACAGAGAGCGACCACAGACTCTGGGGATGGCAGGATGGGGGACCCCCTGGGGGAACTCCAAATGCAAAACTAAATTACTCAGCCCAACATTGCTGCCCCGTCAAAAATTTTGCCGGAAGGAATCATAAAGAAAGGGCAGGTAAGCAGCGACAAAACACTTGTCCTGCTCAGCTTTGTCGTGGTCATGGAGGTGAACTGGGGGGCCTTGAGAAGTTGAATGCAAAATGAACCAAAAATACCTGAACTACAACTCAACCTCCTCCCAAGTCAAATACGGACCAGACAAACAGGGCAGGAGGCAATGTGGACTGACTCGAGCAAACAGTTTCATTAAGCCTGCAGCCCAACCAGACCCCAGGAAGAATCTGACCAATTAGCCGTGCACTTGATGAGAAGTGGGTTTGCACGTTCCAGGAAATCAACAAAAGAGATCCTTGCACCTCCACAACAGAAGATTACGAAACATAAAAAGAGCAGGAACATGTAACCAAATGTCAGGAGAATCCCAGTCAATAGAAACAGATTCATTGACAAACTAGTTGTTGAAAATGACAGACAAGAAATTTAAATCAAATGTTATAAGTTTGTGACAGAAGTTCTAAGAAAAGATGAATAGGATGGTTGAATATATGGGTTATTTCAAGAAAAAAAGAAAAGTTGGAAAGAAATAAAAACTGCAGAACTGCAAAATAATAACTACATACTGTAGGATTTATAATGTACGTAAAAGTAAAATATGACACAATAGCACCAAAGATGGAGAAGAGTAAAAGTTCTTACAATATTCATGAATTCAAGGTAGACTATGATAAATTAAGGAAACTTGTTTAATCTCTAGAGAAACCATTGCAAAGGTAAAAAAAAAAAAGATAGAACTAAAAATCCAATAGAAGATAGAAGATAAAATATGAAATAAGTACTGGCTTAATCCAAAAAAAGACAGAAAGAAGGAACTGATGGAACAAAATGAAAACAAACAACAAGAAGGTAAATTTAAATATAACTATAAAAATAATTATATTACATGTAAATGGCTTAAACACTGTTATTAAAAACAGAAATTGTTAGGGTGCCTGGGTGGCTCAGTTGGTTAAGCTTCTGACTTCAGCTCAGGTCATGACCTCACAGTTTGTGAGTTCAAGCCCCGTGTCGGGCTGTATGCTGACAGTTCAGATTCTGGAGCCTGCTTCAGATTCTGTGTCCACCCCCCTTCTTTCTTCTCCTCCCCCACTTGTGTCCTGTCTCTTGAAAATAAATGTTAAAAAAAATAATAATAATAATAATAATAAAGAGAGAAGTTGTTGGGGTGCCTGGTTGGCTCAGTCTGTGTGGAACATGTGACTGTTCCTGGAGTTGTAAGTTCAAGCCCCACATTGGGTGTAGAGATGACTTTAAAATAAAATCTTTAAAAAGAGAGACCATTGTCAGACTAGACACAAAAGCCAGGCCAAACTATATGCTGCCTACAGAAGATATACGTTAACCACAAGTAAAAGGATGAAAAAAAACGTACCATGTAAAAACTAGTCATATGGAAGCTGGAGTGGCTATACTCCTGAACTTTATGAGTTCACTTTGTCTATAATAAAAAATATTACCAGAGATAATTCATGATGATAAAAGGGTCAGTTAATTAAAAGATATAACAATCTTCAATGCATATGTATCTAATAACGTAACTTCAAAATGCATATGGCAAGAAATTGTCAGAAAAGGGAGAAACAGACTCATAGTCGTAAAAGTATATTCTAAGATTGCCTTGTCAGAAATTCATAGAAGCAGCAGACAAAATACAGTAGGAATATAGCAAATCTGAAAAACACTATCAAACAACTTGACCTAATCAATCTTTACAAAATATAGTAAGTTGTGATACAAGTCTTAAATTTTTTATTTTTTAAATGTTTATTTATTATTGACAGAAAGAGAACAAGCAGAGGAAGGGTAGAGAGAGAGGGAGACACAGAATCTGAAACCAGCTCCAGGCTCTGAGCTGTCAGCCCAGAGCCCCAGGCAGGGCTCGAACCCTCGAACTGTGAGATCATGACCTGAGCCGAAGGCGGACACTTAACCAATTGAACCACCCAGATATCCAAAGTCTTAAATTTTTTAAATGTTTATTTATTTATTTTAAGAGAGAGAAACAGCGAGAGTGTGTGAGCGAAGGAGGGGCAGAGAGAGAGGGAGAGAGAGAATCCGAGGCAGGCTCTGCATCATCAGAGCAAAGCCCATTGTGGGGCTTGATCCCATGAACTAAGAGATCATGACCTGAGCTGAAATCAAGAGTCAAATGCTTAACCAACTAAGCCACTAGGTGCCTGAAGTCTTAAACATTTTTAAACAATCAAAATAATTCAGAGTATGGTTCTCTGACCAAATGTAATTAAATTAGAAATCAATAATAATTTAGAAAATTTTTCTGAATATCTGGAAATGAAGCAACATTCTTTTAAACAATACATAGGTCAATGAAGAAATCACAAGAGAAAACAGACAATATTTCCAAAGGAATGATAATGTAAACACAATTTATCAAAATTTATGGGATGCAGCTAAAGGAGTATTTAGAGAGAAATGTATATCCTTAAATGCTTATATTAGAGAAGAAAGATTTAAAATCAATAATCTAAGCTTCCACTTTAAGCAGCTAGAAAAATAAGAATAAAAATGCAAAATAAGTAGATGGAAAAGTATAATAAAGAATAAAAGCCAATGAAACAGAAAACATGAACAATACAAATATTAGTAAATCCAGAAGTTTTTTCATTGAATAGATTAACAAAATTGATAAACCCTAACAAAGTTAATCAAGAAAAAATAATTACCAGCCTTAGGAACAAAAAAGGGAACTCACATACACTAAAAGGATAATAAGGGAATATGAATAACCTATGCCAATGAAGTTGACTTCTTGGCTTAAAAAGACAATTGTCTTATAAGACACAACTTCCCAAAGCTGACAGAAGAAAAAATAGAAAATCTGAAGAGCCCTATATCTGTCCAAAACAACAATGAAGTTATAATTAAAAATATCTCACAAAGAAAACTCCAGGCTCAGATGTCTTCCCTGGTGAATTCTATTTCAGAAATATTAATCTTGGGGCGCCTGGGTGGCTCAGTCGGTTAAGCAGCCGACCTTGGCTCAGGTTATAATCTCATGGTTCGTGGGTTCGAGTCCCACGTCGGGCTCTGTGCTGACAGCTCAGAGCCTGAAGCCTGCTTCGGATTCTGTGTCTCCCTCTCTCTCTGACCCTCCTTGCTTGCACTGTCTCTCTCTCTCTCTCTCTCTCTCTCTCTCTCTCTCTCTCTCTCTCTAAAATAAATAAATGTTAAAAATTTTTAAAAGAAATATTAATCTTATGAAAACTATTGCATAAAGTAGAAGAGGAAGGAACATTTGCTAAATGGTTGCTATCAAACCTGTATAACCTTGTTACTGAAACAAAGACATCTCAAGAAAATACAATTACAGACTAACATCTCTCATGAACAAAGAAGAACCCTTAAAAAATTTTTGCAATATATAAAAAGGATAACACATCACAAATAAGAGAGATTTATTTAAGGAATTCATGATTAATTTAACATACAAAAATAATCAACTGAAGCATTTCACCACATTAACTGAATTTTAAAAAGTCAGGTAATCATCACAGTAGTTGCAGATAAAGCATGTAGCAAAATTTGACAGTCATTTATATTTAATACAACAAAACAAAAAATGCCTCTCAGCAAAACAGAAATGGAAGGAAACTTCCTCAGTCTTATAAAGGATAGTTATGGAAATCTTACAGCTAACATCAGACTTAATGGTGACATATTGGTGGTTTCTTTTTGAGATCAAGGAACAAGGTAAGGATATCTGCTTTCATCATTTCTAGTCAATGTTGTACTGTAAGTCCTGGACAGTGAAATAATGCAAGAAATTAATAGTATAAGGTTTGGGGAAAAAGAAGTAAATTTACCTTTATTTGTGGAGGACATGATTGTTTATGTAAAAATATCTAAGAAATCTCTTAAAAATTACTAAAATAAGTGAATTTATCAACATCATAGGATACAAGAATGATATATCAAAATTAGTTGAATTTCTATATAATAGCAGCAGATAATTGTAAAAATAAAAATTTTTAAAGAATAATATTTACAATAGCATTTTAAAAATACTTAGGGGCAGATTTAACAAAAGACGTGAAACTTCTACACTGAAAATTATATACATTGCTAAGAGAAATTAAAGTAGATATAAAAAACAAACTGCATACCATGTTCATAGATTATAAAGACTCAATATTGTTAGGATGTCAATTCTTTCTAGATTCAAAACGATCCCAATAAATACTTCATTTCTGTCAAAATTAAAAAGAGATTCTAACACTTATACAGAAATAAATGCGAAGGACCTCAACTAGCAAAAGCAATTTTGGAAAAAAAATTGAAAACTCATACCATTTTATTCCAAAACTTACTACAAAGCCACAGTGATCAAAATAGTGTGGTATTTCTAGAAGGACACAAATATTAATGGAACACAACAAGGAGTCCAGAACTAGACCCAAATATATACCAATAACTTATTTTTGACAAGGCACTAAGGCACTTCAATGCAAGGAGGGAGTCTTTTCAAGAAATTATGCTGAAACAACTAGACATCCATGTGGGAAAAAATGAACCTCAGCCCCTACCTCATCCCCTGGACACAATTCAATTTAAGACAGATCACAGGCCATACTATAAAAGCTAACATGATAAAACTTGTAGAAGAAATCATTTGAGAATAACTTCACACATGTAAAAATAAGATGTAAGGCAGACAAAAAGACCTCAAAGAGCACCCAAAAAAGTGAAAACCATAAAAAAAGAAATTGCTAACTTCCATTTCATCAAAAAACTGCTTTTTTGAAAAACATTGTTAAGCTCTGAGGAAAATACATGCAAAATATGTATATGATAAAGGATCTATGTTCAGAATCATAAATTACTCTTGCAACTTGATAAGAAGATGACCCAATAAAAAGGAGGGGGCAAAGATATGAGGAGATACTTCACCAAATAAGATATTGGATGGCAAATAAACACATGAAAATGTGAAGAACATTATTAGTCACAGGAAGATGTGAATTAAAGCTACAATTAGATGACACCACACCCCCACTTAAGTGGCTAAAATTAAAACAATGAGAATACCACATGAGGACGAGAATGTGGAGCAACTAGAACTCTCATGCATTGGTGCTAAAATGGTACAATCACTTTGGAAAAAGGAGTGATAGATTCTTCCGAAGTTAAGCATACAACCCAGGAATTCCATTCCCAGGTGTTTACACAGGATAAATGAAAACATATATCTACATTAAGTCTCATACACAAATGTTCATCGAAGCTTTATCATAATAGCCCCAAGCTCGGAACCAGCTCACCAGTTGATCTACCATTTATCAACCAATGGAGGTGTAATGAGGCATGTCCACATAATGAAATGTTACCCAATAACAACATATTGATACCTGCAATTACACGGATATAAGTAAAAACCAGTATGCTGCAAAAAAAAAAAAAAAGAAAGACGCAAAAGAGTACATACTGTATGATTCCATTCATTTGAAATTTTCCAAATGATAGCAGAAGCTCATCCAGTGGCCATTCAGGGCTGAGAGGGGGAAGGGAAGATTGGCTGCAATGCGGCATTTGGAGAACGCTGTGAGGTAAATGGAAATATTCTGCATCTCGCTAGTGGTGGCGGTCTAAAGGTACGTGCATCTGTGAAAACTCTTGGAGCTCTCCGCTAGAAATGGATGCATCTAACTGCATGTAAATTATACCTCAATAAATTAGGCTTCTAAAAAATACAAGCAGCCCAATTTTAAGATGGGCAAAACACTTAGACATATCATTTTTTAAAATTACACGTGAATAGGCAATAAACACATGAAAAGATACTCACTATCACTAGTACATTGACTTTCATTAGTCTGGAAATGAAAACCACAATGAAATACCCATTTACACTCACCAGAAAGGCTAAAATTAAAAAGACTGAGAATACCAAATGTTGGTGAAAACATAAAACCTTGCTGGTAGAAATGTAAAATAGGACAGCGAGTTTGGAAAATTCTTCGGCAATTTCTTATAAAGTTAAATATACCCCTGTCCACTGATCCAGCAATCTTATTCCAGGACAAATGAAAACACGAGTCCACAAAAAGACTTGCACAGAAATGTTCAACCAGAAACTTCCCAAATATCTACCAATAGGAGACGGACAAGTAGAATGTGAAACCTCCATTACAATTGAACACTACTCAGCAATAAAAAGGAATGGACAGTTGATTCAAGTCACAACCAGGATGAAAGAAAGTGAAAGTGCTAAGTGAAAGAAGCCAGCTCCCAAAGGGTATAAATGGTACAATTGCATTCATATGAAGTTCAAAAACAGACAAAACTAATCTACATGTTAGAAAGCAGGACAGCTGTTCGCCAAGGGCATGGAGAGAGGGTTAGTTGGGAAGGGGATGTATGTGGGGAACTTTATGAGAAATATTCTTTATCTTGGGGTGCCTGGGTGGCTCATTTGGATAAGCATCTGACTTTGGCTCAGGCCATGATCTTGAAGTTTGTGAGTTTGAGCCTCATGTTGGGCTCTGTGCTGACAGCTTGGAGCCTGCTTCAGATTCTGTGTCTCCCTCTTTCTTTCTCTCCCTCACTCACACTCTGTCTCTTTCTCTCAAAAATAAACATTAAAAAAAGAAAGAAAAATGCTTTTTTAAAAAAAAATCTTGACTAGAGTATCGAATTTCATCAAACAGTACACCTAAAATCTGTATATGTAAATTATACTCCGGGTTGTTGTGTGTTTTCATAATAATGAAAGAAAGAGGGGAAAAAAGTTGAACATATCACTTCTGCTTGGATCCCAAAGACCAGAATTTGTTCACACGGCCATGCTTAGTTGTAAGGGAGCCTAGGAAACGTAGACTTTACTCCCAGTAACTCTATGCTCAGTTAAAATTGGGGATATTTTTACTGTAGAAGAAGCAGAAACTTGATTTAGGGAGACAGTTAATGGTCTCTGCCATTGGCCAACGAAAAAAATAAATAATTCTTCTTTGGGGAGGGGGGACAGGGCAGGGTAGTGCCTCAAGGAAGATTTCAAATTCTTTTAATATTTCTTCTAATTTTTGCTGTCCTCTTACTTGCTGTAATTTTTCATTGTTTCCTTTCCCTTACTGTAATCAGGCAAGGCCACTCTTTCAGCAATGACCATAACCTTGAGAATCTGCCAAGGACACACTGGTGACACATGGAAAGGGGGACAAAGGCAGGAGGGTAGCGGGGCTGGAAAGGAAAATGAAACAGCCTTGAAAGTGTGAATGAAAACCCACACAGTAGACTCGGCATGCGTGACATTTGCCACCTTCCAGTTAGAAGAAACCACCTCCTCTGTGTTTAAAGCTTGACTTGGCTTCCTTTGGGGGTCACACAGGATGTCGCTGGTTTTAGCCTATAATGAGAGACTCGGCAATAATAGCATGTCTAGGCCCTGGAAACCTTCGGTCCGTTCCTGGGCCTGAAGTGCTAGGGACGTCGGCCACAGACACAAATCTTCCCTGCAACAGACAGTCCACTGGTGATGCCACTACAGAGCTAGGACTTCCCTGCCGAGACTCTCACTCCAGAGACAGGAGCTGGTTCCCACTGGAACCACACACAGCTGGTTTCCTTGCTGCATGTAACCCGGTTCCAGTGCTTTCTCGGTTAGACTGCATTTACTGAGCTCACGCTTTGCCTGGTTCTGGGCTCAAAGCTGAGAAAACAGAGAAAGCTAGGAAATGTAGCCTCCGCTGGGAGTCAGTGTCCTGCCCTCGGTGGCCCTTTGGACTGAACCCCTGACACTCATGTCACCCAGAACCATGCCTGAGATCCCCAGAACCAAGCTCTGGGGATACGCCCTGTTCTGTTTCCCCAGCCAGCTCCCCCTCCCATTTCCCCCACACTGGCCCATGCTGCTGCTTGAGCAGGACACCAGCTCTTCCCCGATACAGATGGATGAGAGATGAGCAGGGTCCACTTGATGAAATTGGCCCACGGGCTGCCTCCAAGATCCGGCTGCAAGGAGAATGGACTGGAAATTGCACCGTCATTATCTTCGCAGACAACGCTCTCCTCCCCGTCTTTTCAACATAATAAATTGCACGGAGAGCTCAGCTGTCACGAAAGCTTTTGAATTCCAGCCCTACCGTCTTCCAGGACGTCCTTAGAGGTTATCTCGGCAAGGCAGGTGGGAGAGGAAAGAGAAAAGCTTAACCCTATAAGAATAATTATGATGTATTATTAGCAAGTGATGCAGGATTTTCAATATAGACACTGCTGGCTGTAATTTTTCTTTGTCATACGCACGCGCACACACAGAAAGGCTACATTTAATGACTCCAAAGTTCACAGCAGTTTCTCAAACTAAATTTAGTTCCTTAGAAGCAGTGTCTTAATACAGGACTTTTTAATAAAATAGAGACACAGTCTGAATGCTGAAGACACATTTTAGGGCAGACAGAAATAGTAGTAGTAGGTTTGTATGATGAGACCACTAGCTGCCATTAGTGTTGAGGTTATCGGGACACGGTTACCTGCATTATGCACAGAAATCTGTGGTACTCAAAGTGGCAGAAATACATGTGCCATAGCCTCTGATCACACCATGAATAACTTGCAGGCAGACGGTCTAATTAGTTTCTCCATCCTCAGCGCCTAACACAATGCTAGACACAGTAGAGGTCTGAGAAGTGATTGCTGGCTGGGCAGATGGACAGATGGATGGATGGTTGGATGGATGAATATGCATCTTTAACAGTTGACTCTAATCTATTAAGATATCAATCTTGATGGAGCGCCTGGGGGGCTCAGTCAGTTAAGTGTCCGACTTCGGCTCAGGTCATGATCTCATAGTTCATCCAAGCCCCTTGTCGGGCTCTGTGCTGACAGCTTGGAGCCTGGAGCCTGCTTTGGATTCTGTGTCTCCCTCTCTCTCCCATCCCCTCAAAAATAAGCATTAAAATTGTTTTCTTTTTAAGATACCAATTTTGTTACTCAGAGGCTGAAATTCAAAACAGAGTGATATGATTGCCTGGAATATGTCTGACTTGGTTAAAAATGATCAATACCTATGTGCGTAAATTAGTCTTTTTGCGCCGCTTTGGAACACAAAAAAATAGAATCTTCTATAGTTTGAGCTCCCCATAAAGCAGACCTTAGATCAAGGGTTGAGCTAGAAGTGGTTTATTCAATAGGTGATCTCATAAAGTACAAGTGAGAAGTGGGGAAAGTAAGACAATAAAGGGGGAAAAATCAATAAAAGGTGTAAAAATGAATGGTTACCACTGTGAGCAAGTGAGACTCACTCTCACTGGGGACGGGGTCCCGGAATTTTCCCATGGGGACAGAAAGCTGGGCACTGACCCACCAAATCCCACACCCCGTTGGCTGAAGTTTGCCCCAGAACAGGACCAGCTTCACCCTCCAGATTCCCCTGCATTTAGCGGAGTGAATTCCAGGTGGAGGAATCGCCCTGAGTCAGAAGCACTCACTCAGAGTCTTGCTCCGGCTAGAAGCTAGGAGCTGTCAGGGGAGCGCAGGTGGCGTGGGGGCGGAGCGCCAGCGGCATCCTGTGGGGCATCTTTTTTTTTTTCCATAATATTTTATTGTCAAATTGTTTTCCATACAACACCCAGTGCTCTTCCCCTCAAGTGCCCTCCACCATC
>NC_043701.1:174768439-174779280 GCF_006229205.1 Suricata suricatta
TCAAGATAAAAAGCTTCTGCACGGCAAAGGAAACAATCAAGAAAACTAATAGGCAACCGACAGAATGGGAAAAGATAGTTGCAAATGACATATCAGATAAAGGGCTAATATCAAAAATGTACAAGGAACTCACTAAACTTCACAATCCTGTGGGGCATCTTAATCCGCATTCGGCATTCGGCATTCGGTACTCACTGGAAGGGCCAGAGAAGCCTTTCTAGGCTCCAGGAGTGACTCCCAGACAAAAAGCACTGACCGACCAGGGGACCTTTGCCCTGTAAAGTCACCACCGCGGTTGCTGTTGTCACCGCGACAATCTCTCCACAGCCAGGAGGCTGCGCAGGGGTTCTGCAACATGGCTGCAGAAATCCTCACACTTCTGTGACCTTGTCTGTCACCAGAGAGCAGCCTAACGGGGCAGGAAGGCCTCTGCCACAGTCCCCCTGTCCGAATCTTTATCCTTCTGTCTAATTGACAGGACCTGATTCATATCCTGAATGCTGTCAGATAGTCTGGGAAATGTGGCGGTCAGCTTTCCAACCTCCCGAACTGGAAGGGGGGTGGAGACAGGTTTGGGGGAGCCAACGTGCCATATCTACCAAAACTCTTTAATGACTCAGTTGTACCTTGTGCTTTCACCACCATCCAGAGCCTCTGGGGCAAGGTGGGGAGCACACCTGTGGCCCCAACTCTGCCTACCCACGGCAGCTGGTACCAATGAGGACATGGGGCTACCCATTCGATGCAGCCATAGGAACCTGCTCTCAGTTTCTCAAAAGTGCCAAGTTCTTTCCAGCCACAGGGCCTTTGCACATACTATTATTCTCTCTGCTAGGGTAATCTCCCCACCTCATCTACCACCGTCTTCTAATTAATGTGATCCTTTAAATTTTGGCCCAAACAACACCTACTCCAGGAAGCCTTCCCTAACTCCCCAGACAAGATCAACTTCCTCAATCAGAGGCTCGTTTAGCACAAAGCATTTGCTGATTGCTAGCAGAAACTGGGCCGCCTGCTCAGCCATCCCCTGTGACAGTGCCTGTGAACCTCCTTCTCACCTTGATTTGTAGGACTAGACTGAATCTGGCTCAGGCTGACCCTCAGATGGCCTCACCACCACCCCACCCTCCAGCCACGGTCGCTGTCCTTCCTAAGACGCACTGACGCTGATGCATGGTTCTGCTTTCGTCTACACATTTAAATACCCTAACATCACAATTTGTTTCCATAAAATAACATGGGCCAAAATTCCAATCCTCACTCTGACATTGGTCACATGCCTGAATCAAGTTACTTCACCTCTCTGAGCCTCAGTTTTCTCATCTTTAAACAGGGATAACAAATACCAGCTTTAGAGAGCAATTCTAAAAACTAAGAAAATAATGAAAGAGGGACAGCAAGCCATTGCCTAGCACACAGTACATTAAGACCATCGTCACCAAGCTTTCGGGGACACTTAGGGTCTTCATCAGGTAGTGTGTAATGCCAGGGCTTGGGAGGTTTGGGGAGGTTTGGTGGTTTTTTTATTCTTGTTTTTTTCTGTTTTGTTTTTTGATTAAAGATGTCATTTCTGGGGCGGCTGGGTGGCTCAGTTGGTTGAGCATCTGACTTTGGCTCAGGTCATGATCTCACAGTTCATGAGTTCCAGCCTCACATCGGGCTTTGTGCTGACAGCTCAGAGCCTGGAGCCTGCTTTGAATTCTGTGTCACCCTCTCTCTCTGCCCCTCCCCTGCTCATGATCTGTCTCTCTCTCAAAAATAAATATGCATTAAAAAAAAGATGTCATTTCTAACTCTTCCTCAGGCAGCTGGGGATGTTAAAGTGTTGAACAAAAGAAAGCTACAAACCCTTGCACACTGTTGTGTGCACGTGTGGCTGCTAAACGCCCCCTGGCATAGCAGAGTCCATTGGTTCACCCTTTTGGAAAGCAATGTAGAAATACTGATCAAAAGCCAGGAAAACATCTCCACTCTATGGCCCAAAACATTTCACTTGTGGACTATATATATGCTAAGGAAGTAATCCAATGAAAACAAAAAGTTTTCTTTGTGAAGGTGTTCATTACAGTAACCCAAGATTGGAAACCCCCTCGATTACCAACAATGAGGGATCAGCAATAGTTTTGCAGCCATGAAAAGAATCACGTTAAACCTCTGTAGGAACATGGGGGAAACATCTCTGATAGAACATGAAGAGAAAAGACACGGAGTGAGACTGGCATGCTGAAGTGGAAAGAGTGACCCTGGGAAGAGGAAAGGGCAGGGAATTCTGTGTTTTGGGTTCTTAGTGTTCATTTTAATGCTGTGCTGTTCTTGCAGATTTAAAATGAGCAGCCTACCAGGCAAATGACTGGAAGCCAAAGAAAACACTTGTCTCAACTAACGGAAATAAAGGGCTCCTTTCTCACTAGAACAGTGTTCATATACTGAAGTCCACACTTCAGGTAAGACTCTCCGAGACAGACAAGGCAAGTGATATCGGAAAGACTACAGGGCGCCTGGGGGGCTCCGTCGGTTAAGTGTCTCACTTCAGCTCAGGCCATGATCAGGTTTATGGGTTCGAGCCCCGCGTAGGGCTCTGTGCTGACAGCTCAGAGCCTGGAGCCTGCTTCTGATTCTGTGTCTCCCTCTCTTTCTCTCTCTCTCTGCTCCTACTCTGCTCGTGCTCTGTCTCTCTCTCCCTCTCTCTCTCTTTCTCTCTCTCTCTCAAAAATTAAATAAATGGTTAAAAAATACAGTAACTAGTTAGTGGGAAAAATCATATCTGTTCCATTCTAGGTGGAACATTTAACATTTAAAGGGCCATAAACCAGGAGACAAACAGGCTAGGTCCTACCCTGATGCTTCAGAGGTGGAGGAGGCCCCCTTTGGGTACCACGGACTGAAAGCAGAAACAGCCAGACGTACGCCACCGAAACACTGTAATGGTGAGGCCCCAACAGCTCTCTGTGACTTGACACAGCATCTAGAGTTGAGTTACGGTGTTTGATTCCAGTGTTTCACCTCTGGTTCTTGAATAAGAAGCTGATTCAAGACTGTTTGTGCTATGAACGCACCCAAGAGAAGCACTGCCCATGAATTTCATCAAGCGCGGAACTCAGAAACCCATGGATGATCAGCACAGGGGGCTTCAATTCCCCAGAACTCCAAGACTCATGCCCGGGAACTTTTAAGATAAGGAGGCAAACACCATGAAATCTGACAGACACATTCAGCCCGGGACCCCCAGTCTCTAGCTGTTTCTGCCCTTAAGCCTACAACAGCATTCAATGTTCAGAAGAGCACCTCTTTGGGGGTGGCTGGCTCAGTCGGGAAAGTCTGCAACTCTTAATCTCAGGGTTGTGAGTTCAAGCCCCACGTTGATTGTAGAACCTACTTTAAACAACAACAACAACAAAAAGGTTCCTCTTTGGCCTTACAAGCTTCTGAGTATCACACCCTGGCAGCGAGACAGAAGATGCCAGAACTAACAGCTGTCTCAAGAACAGGCAAGAGGGGGCGCCTGGGTGGCTCAGGTGGTTGAGCGTCCAGCTTCAGCTCAGGGCATGATCTCACAGTTCATGGGTTCGAGCCCCGCATCAGGCTCTGTGCTGACAACTAGCTCAGAGCCTGGAGCCTACTTCAGATTCTGTGTCTCCCTCTCTTTCTGACCCACCCCTGCTCACGCGGTCTCTCTGTGTCTCAAAAATAAACAAACAAACAAACATTAATAAAGAATAGTCAAGAGAAAGCCTGAGTGGGCAAAGAACCGCTCTCAGGAATTCCTGGGAGCAGGAAATTGGGCCAGGGCACGTGGAGAGACAATGGTCTCAGTGGGGGATCCTCAGTTCTGCAGAAAGAAGGATACAAGGTAGACGTGTGTCATAAGAAACAAAGCCTGGGCATCATCTCCCAGAGCACAGGCGTGATAACAGGGAGAAGCCACAGCAGAGCAGGGATTGGGCCCAAGGTGTCAGCTTTCGACACCAAAGGCTGTGGGGACAGAAGGCATGAGATTATCATAGAATTATTTCTGTTCTCATCAGGGCTGAGAGAGCACCTCACATTATGGTACCTGGGAAACCAGACTTCAAATATGCCCTATGGTCAGGCCCTGGGAGTATATTGTCTAGAAAAGATACTCATCACCTTAACCGGGGCTCCCCTGGGAGCAGACCACGCGGTAAGGGCCAGCGGTGCATTTGGGGGTGAAGAACAAATGAGTCGAAGACTGAGGACATGGGGCATAAACCTGACCCTGATCCAGTTAATGGCGCTTTAGCAAGCCAGTTACCACTGTAGGCAACAGAGCTTAATCCCCCTGGGGAAACTGAGAGCCAGTACAGACCCAAGTCCCTGAAGGGTGTCACTGATGAGGTGTCTGCAGCCACCAGTCACTGGTTAGGGGTCCCAGGGATGGAGGCACCAATTCCTGTGTTTGCAGCATGAACGGCATGGGTAAGCAAAATGGTTTCAATGCCATAAAAATGCCCTCAGGTGCTGAGGGTTAGAAGTCCGGTTTTCTTGCACTAACGCAGTAAGGATAAGGCCAGGTGAGTGGATCACAGTGTAGCCAAACTGAAAAGTTGTGTGACTCAGTGATGCCAACTGGCAAGCAGACCTTCCAAGAGTTCTTCCAGCTTCACTGATGATTCCGCCCAGTAGTAGGGGACTCATTATCCATCTCCCAAGGCAGCCCAGCACTTCTGTTCCAGAGAGCTCTCTGGTGTAGAAAGCTCCCCTCCTCCTCCCCCGCTCCCCAGGGGAACTGATGTTAGGGTCCCTGCGGCTTCCACCTGCCGGCCTTCGCCTTCCCCTCTGAGCCCCGCAGAACCATGGGAAGGCTCTTTTCTCCAGGAATTCAATTCCGTTCACGACGGTATTCTTAACTCAAGCAAATGCACTGTGGGAAGAACCCCATAAAGGACTGCTCGAACCAGAGAAAGATTTTAGTTAATGAATACAAGAAGTTCAAGTCATCAGACAAGTCTGCTCCCAGTCCTTCTGGCGAGTGCGACTTCCACCTCCGGGCAGCAGTTATTACCTGGTGGGCCACGGGCTGCGCGCATTTATCATAAAATATGAGGCTTAAATTCAATATGAAGATGAAAGTCAAATGAAGGCTCCCCCGGAGACAAGGAGCTCTGCTTTCAGGGTAGAGAATATTGCCTCTCCGCAAACAGTACTTCTAATTTGATCCTGCAAAGATTCCCACAAAGAGGAAAGCAACGATATGTCAGGAGAATATGGTGTGTGCACACTCCTCTATGTATTTTTTATCATGGCCACATTCTTCAGGATCTCAGTCATCAATTACTTGTGACAGGCAGTCAATTGTTTGTCTTTCAAGAACATTACCACTTACTTGCCTTTATATATCTTCCCTGTATTATTGCAGGGACAGGATCATCTATTTTCTGCTCCCTTCCAAGCTCTTCCGTCATTTACTGCCCAGCATCCCGGTGTAACGTCCTGGAATGATGGGCTTTGTGAGGCTGGAAGAGAAATTACTTTGTGCTCTCCCCTCACCAACGGATGCACAAAAGGACACCCAAACTGGCATTTAATTCAGCTGAATGTCAGGGCCCTGCTAGTGGAGATTCACCTCTGCGTGTTAGAACAGGTGTCCCTGGGACATGCTCAGAGGAAACGGAACAGCTAGAAGCCAAAACCCTCCCCTTGTCCCTGTTCAGAAAACAGAAGCAAGTTTCTGCCATGAAAACCATTTTTGCTTAAAACACCAGCCTGAAATAATTGCATATTTGTTGGGGATTGACAGTTGAGGTTTTTTTCATGAATTTTGCTATCTTTTGACAGTAGCTAATAAGTAGGTAGAGAAATGCACTCTCTTGGGGCTTTTAATGGCAAAAAAAAAAAAAAAAAATCACAGTAGGAAAATTGCACCAAAGAGCACAGCAATATTTTCATACTTTGCTGCACTTAAGGGAAGAAAATGGTCATTAAAGGTAACAGGGTTGTTACAAAAACAGCAGTTCTATTTCTGGGTCTCTCACTTGCCCAAAACCACTGTACGCTCTGTGCAGTCACTGAAGGTAGGAGTAGCTAAACTTACATTTCTATACTGTGACTTGCAAACAATTGGATTTATTCTTAGAGGGGCCTTGCTGCCTTTTTACATTAGGCAGCATGTAATTAGCCACTAAATGACTTAGGAAAACCAACTCCGATTTGTTGGACCTGATGCCTGATGAATAATTTCATGCTGTTCTTTTACATCAATGCTGTGTTGCCTGTAATTTAGCGGTAGAGAGTTTTTCTGCTGGGGCGAGAGGGTTAAAGATCTCCCAGTCTGGAACCTGAAATGACAATGCAATATTAACTTAATAATAAACCTTTTAACCAACCCGCAGTCGCCAAGAAGGTCTGGGTAGCACACGTTGAATTCAATCTCTGCAAATAGTGCCTCAGATTCTCCCAGGTCTTCTGCTCACCAACACACACACACACACACATACCACACTCACACAAAAGGCTCCCTTTTTCTTTAATCAGGGGATTTTTTCCCCCTGAATTATCAATCAACAGGCACAAATTTATGAAACTCCTACCCTACAGCCCACACGGCTCATGCTGGGGTGACAGGTCATCTGCTATATTCTTCATCTGCATTTTCTTCTTGTTGCAATTTCCTCATACCCCCGTCCCACCCTCCAAGAAGGTGGCCAGGGCCTGAGTCACCCCTTGGCTCGAAGGCAGCTAGCTTGCCCAGGGCCTGAAATAGAGGCTGCTTACATAAAATCTCCCGGCTTCTGTGAGCGTGTCAGCTCATTAGTGGCTGATGGTAGGGCACGAGGAGAGAGAGCAGTGTCTCTTGGAAGAGGGGGGCAGAGCAGGAACAGCAGGAAAGGGGAGAAGGTGAGATGGCTCATCTGAGAGGTCAGGAAGTGACAAGTCTGCAGGTACTGGACAGAGACCCGAGGTAGCCCATGGACCTGTGGGGGAGGGGACGGTGGAGCTCCTCCAGGGGCTGGCTGAGGTGCCAGGACTCCTGAGACCAAGCACCGGCAGCCGTAGATGCTGCAGAAGCCTTTGCTCAGCACCAGACCCCTGAGAGCTGCGCACAGCCCTAGGCCAGAGGAAGGAGACTCAGATCAGAAGACATGACCATCCTGGCCGGATGAAGGGCTTAGAGTAAAAGCCAGTGTGGTTTTAAAGAGGTGTTAGGGCATCTCCTCCTCAGCCATGCTTGTCGGGGCAACAGCCATGCCCGCAACAGCTATTGGTCCTGACTGATGGCCTTGGGGCCTCTGCTTCCTGCAGTCATGCCCTACTACTCATACTGACGGTGAAGGCCAGAACTGCCATGACCACAGCTGGGGGTGACTCCAGGCTACCATGCAGTATGGCTTAGAATGACAGCTTGCAAGCCTGCCAGAGCCAGGAGCAGAGGCAGGACCATTCTGGGTCCCAAATCCCACAATCCCCTCTTCCCATGGCTGTAGGTAACTCCTTGCCTGGGTTTCTACTCGGACTTATACTCTGAGATCTGGTTCCCTGAGAAAGACAGATACATGTTTTCACTCATATGTGGGACTTGAGAAACTTAACAGAAGACTATGGGGGAAGGGAAGGGGGGAAAAAAGGAGTCGCAGAAAGGAAGGGAGGCAAACCATAAGAGACTCTTAAATACAGAAAACAAACTAAGGATTGATGGGGGGCAGGGGAAAGGGGAAATGGGTGATGGGCATTGAGGAGGGTACTTGTTGGGATGAGCACTGGGTGTGGTACGGAAGTGATAAATCATGGGAATCTACCCCCAAAACCAAGAGCACAGTGTACACTGTATGTTTGCCAACTTGAAAATAAAGTATATTAAAATAAGAATAATAAATAAATAAATAGATAGATAACCAGGCCCCACCCTGAGCCCAGGACCTTTGACCAGGACCCTGGCTTCATGCTCACAGCCACCCACAGAGATCTTGCCCTCAATATATATCCATTCATTCAACAAGCATTTTTTAAACACTTACTACTATGCTATGTGCTTAGGATCCAACAGGGAATGAGACAGATGAAGCCCCTCCCCTCCCAGCCCCCCAAGGTAGCTCGGACTCTGCATTCCTGCCTGCCATCTGGGCCCATCTCTGAGTGCTTCCACAACTGAAGCTTGAATCCCAAAAGGCAGGCCCAATGGTCATGATGGTGCCCGTCATCTCCTTGCTCTTGCCAGGCTAATCCTCATGCTACACGTGTCCCATGATGCCTTGCAACACAAACCCAACTAATGGGAGAGAATAAGCATGGCTGCCATCTTGAACTGAGGAAAGAATGATAGTAATCACAGCAAGCAAAACATAATATCTCAATGAATCATTATAGCACAAAACAATTACAGAAAAATATAGTGCCAAGCAGTATAGGGCACACTCAAGGCAAGAGAGAGCCCTCTGGGCTAGTAGCAGAGGACTGAGCTGAGTGGAAGTGAGCAGGTAGAGGGTCCGAAAGCACAGACATGGAATCCATCGTGGTTTTCATCTTCTAAGATCTGCACTTTGAATTATGATGTAGACAGGAGAAAGCAATGAGCTATCACTGGGGCATTGCTGGTTGGAGAGAAAAAAGCATAATTTTTTCAAAAGCAATTTGTCAAAACATTTCAGGAGCCATAAAAACCGTCTAACCTTTGATTCAATAATCTTCCTTCTGGGAATATATCTGTAATATATCTGTAATCCACCATAAGAAAGGAAATAACAAGCTATAGTAACTGGGCCAGATAATATTCTAGACACTTTATGTAATTCTCACAATGCTGTGAAATGGATACTATTTTATGCCCATTTTATAGATAATAAAACTGAGACTCTAAGAGTTTGACAACTTTTTATATAGCCATAGAACCAGGATCCAAATCTAGAGCCAGTCTTCTTAATTACTACCCTACAGTGCGCCTCAAAGATCAAGAAGACACTATCCAGCACTAACTACAATGGTGAAACAGAGGAAACACATGTTATGCCCCTTAATATGCGATGGGGGGAATGCCTGCACATAGAGTCCCCTGAAGGCACGAAGCTGATTATAATGAAGAGTACATGGCAACATGAGGGAAAGCAGAAGGCAGCAAGAGAAGTAGAGGAATCAGTAAAAATAACCCACTTTGGTCACAGAAGTACTCAGGGGCTCTAGAGGTGTAGAAGGGTGTTCCAAGCAGAGAATGGCAGACAAAGGAAGGAGCTTGGCATATTCAGAGAACCATGAAGCCTGGGAATGGCTGAGCCATGGAGACCAGAGGGGAGCAGTCAGAGATGCAGCTGAATCAGAGAGCAGAGGTCTTGAAAACCATAGGGAGGCAACTGTCTTTCAGAGCAAGAAATGGTGGGCGGGATTCACTTGGGCAGTAGAAACAACAGGGTTTGGTGGTAAATTGTTTGAGTAAGTGACAAAGGACTCTGGATTTCTGAGTGAATTTTGCTGCTCACAGAGACAGAGAACAGAGGAGAGGGGCAGCCTAGTTGAAGCTCAGCCTACCTGAGCTTCTCAAAGCACTGGCCTGTGTGACTCCAGATTGTCGTGTGTGTATTGAGGACTCATGTATTCTTCTGTGTATACCTGTATATATACATATATTTGAACATGTGTACATACAATAATTAAACTCTGGCATTTGCAGCTATTGAGATAATATTATTGGGAGAGCCTAGATAAGGTACAATGTAACAAAGGTTGAAATATGGCCCACGAACGAGTTAAAGGAGAACAGACCCTAAGATGACCGGGGAAGAGATAAGAGTCATTGCATGTGACCTGGTTCAATGGCAGATCATTTGAGTCACTCAGCAATTCCAGGAACGAACTTTTAGGTTACCATGGGGACTCCCTGTCTTCCTTCAGCTCTTGCAGAACAGTTTGGGGTTACGTCAGGAATACCAAGAAACCAAAGCCCTTCTGAGGACCATGTAAACACTAACCTGCTCATTAATGTCCTCTACAGCCCAGCCTATCTCCCCAGAAGAGCCCCCTGCCACAGTATTAGCAATAGTGACATTTGAAATAGCAACTTTTCAATGCAGTGTCCCAAGGTTAGCAACATGCCCCTGGTTGCGGCCGAGATGTCATCAGCCTCAGGGCCATCAAGGTCCAGTTGATGGCTTGGTCCTGCCTCCTCTCAGAGGTGCTCCTTCCTTGGGTAGCTAAGGAGTTGGTCCCTCACTATTCTGAAAACCAGGGCCCGATTTCACTTCCCCTCCAGATTTCTGGCCCTGAGACCCAGGCTGTTCCAGACTCTACTACCTAAACTAAAAGTGTTTGGGAATAAGACACCTCTTTGTCTCCCAGGACATTAGGACAGGAACCCAGGAGCACAGCCTCATGTGCCCTGGGTTCTAGGCTACATTAGAATCCCCTAGCTTTCTCAAGGGCAGGACCATGGGGACCATTTAGCCCATTCTCCTCCTTTTACTGAAGGGTCCAGAGAAGAGAAGATACTCGGCCATCAACACATCATAGGGATCAAAGCCAGCCCAACTTTGCTGACAACTGCCCCAATGCTGAAAGCTGTTCCTCACTCTGGAACTCTCCACAGCTAGCCAAAAGTTCTGATGAGGATGGCTCCCTTTCATTTCCCCAAACAACTACTAAATAGGGGAGGGATGGTCTCTTTGTTTCAAGACCCAACCATCTTACTCCCAATGACATTGACTTTAATGCTTTATTTTTTTTTTCAGATCCAACATTTATAAGCTATTTTATTTTATTTTTTTAATATTTTATTGTCAAATTGTTTTCCATACAACACCCAGTGCTCTTCCCCTCAAGTGCCCTCTATCATCACCCCCACCTCTCTTCCCCCCTCCCCCCTCCCCCCCAACCCTCTGTTCATTCTCAGCATTCAATAG
>NC_043701.1:174779380-174812060 GCF_006229205.1 Suricata suricatta
TTGTTTCCTTTGCCTTGCAGAAGCTTTTTATCTTGATGAAGTCCCAAGGGTTCAGTTTTGCTTTAATTTCCCTTGCCTTTGAGGATGTGTCAAGTAGGAGATTGCTGCAGTGGAGGTCTAGGAGGTTTTTCCCTACTTTCTCCTCAATAATGCATCTTTATTGGATATCTACTGCATATCAGGCCTTTCTGGGCTCTGGGAATGTACAGATGAAAACAAGATGGTGCTGGCTTTGAAGAGCTGAGCGTCTAGTTATCATTTCTTCTTCAATACATCAACGTTACTCCCATTAATTCAGTCAACCAGCATACAGTCATGCTACATACTAGGTTTAAGCCGAAGAGCTGTGTGCCCAGGGCCTCAGGGAATAACAACGCAGCCAGGCTTGATCCATCTCCCTCCACGGTGTGCTTGTGAGCCCTGCCCTTTCTTCTCTGAGCCTCCATTTCCCCATCTTGAGTACTGACACGTGACTTTTCTAAGAAGCTACTTCAGAATGTTGCTCAGAGCCTCTGGAAGACTCCTCTCTTCTCCCTGTTCTTTCTGCCCCTGGCCTTTCAGCCCACACAAATGTAATCCCCTTAATGAGAGGGGCAGCAATCCATGCTCATATATCAAGTCAGTTGGAAGGGAGCAATGAAAGGGGCTTTTCCATCTGCTGAAGAGAAAAGCCCTTCTTTCTTCCACCTCATCCCCACTGAGCACCAGACACAAGAGTCAGAACATAAGCATCAACCACACGGATGATCCCTCCTGTCTGTCCTGGGGGGTCAAAATGGGGGCATAAGACCAGGGGGTACACTTCACATGGGGCTCAAAGTGAATGCCGCCCCGTAGGAGTTGGGTATGGCACTGCTGTGTGGCCGGTTACAGCGGCCCCTGAAATCACAGGACGTGCCCCAGAGCTTGGACTTTGGGAGAAGCCAGGAGAGGGAAGTGCAGCCAGGTGGTGAGCCTAACAGACGCCTGAGTTTCAGGACACAGAGCACACAATTTGGAGCCAGCCATTTGAGTCCTGTCCAGGCTGTCCTGGCCACTAATGAAGACAATGCCAGGAAAAGGGTTTGCAGAACTGGCTGAGGATGAAGGGGAAAAATCAGTTCAGACAGCTCGCGTTAGCTTTAATTGTTCCATTTTGCAAATCTGTCTGGCTGCCGGTCAGTTGGATGGTGCGTCTGGGCCCGGCCCAGGCTGGGGGAGGCAGGGCAGCAGTTCTGAGCCTCGGCCAGAGGAGCAAATGGCAGCTCCCAAGTCCCACCAAGTCTCCTGCATCAGTGCCACCCAGTGCACGCAGAAAATCTTCACAGTTAATTTAATGACAATCTGTGGTCCAGAAGCACCAGAGCAGGAATGCAGCTGAGTATCTGACTCGCCACCAATTTCAATTAGACCCAGCCGGGATTGGAGGCCGGTGGGGCGGGGGGCAGTAGGGAACATCAGGAAAAGGCCGAGTATGGGAACAGCAGCCTGTCTGAAGGCCTTGCCCAGGTTCAAGTCGCTTCCTAGTTGACACTCCAGGAACTCCGCCTGTTGTCACAAATGGGGCATTTCTCAGCATAAATGGAGGGAATGAAAGGAAAGGAGGAAGAAAGTCACTCCACCTCCCAAAAAACAACGCCCCTCTGCTTTTCACTCAGGATCATTGTACCAGTAAATGAGGACGGACACACACACACACACACACACACACACACCTTCTTTTTTTTTCTTACAACTGTGTTTATTTAATTTTAATGTTTTTTAAATATAATTTATTGTCAAGTTGGCTAACATACGGTGTATACAGTGCACTCTTGGTTTTGGGGTAGATTCTGTGGTTCATTGCTTACATACAACACCCAGTGCTCATCCCCACAAGTGCCCTCCTCAATGCCCATCGCACATTTTCCCCTCCCCCACCCCCCATGCACCCTCAGTTTGTTCTCTGTATTTAAGAGTCTCCTATGGTTTGCCTCTCTTCCTCTCTGTAACTATTTTTTTCCCTTCTTTTCCCCCATGGTCTTCTGTTAAGTTCTCAAGTTCCACCTATGAGTGAAAACATATCTGCTTTCTCTGACTTATTTCATTCAGCATGACACCCTCAAGGTCCATCCACATTGCTACAAATGGCAGGATTGCATTCTTTCTCATTGCCATGTAGTATTGCATTGTGTATATGAACCACATCTTTTTTACCCATTTGTCAGTTGATGGACATTTAGGCTCTCTCCATGATTTGGCTATTGTTGAAAGTGCTGCTATAAACATTGGGGTACATGTGCCTCTATGCATCAGCACTCCCATATCCCATGGGTAAATTCCTAGCAGTGCTATTGCTGGGTCATAGGGGAGTTCTACTGTTAATTTTTTGAGGAACCTCCACACTGTTTTCCAGAGCGGCTGCACCAGTTTACACTCCCACCAACAGTGTAGGAGGGTGCCCGTCTCTCCACATCCCCACCAGCATCTGTTGTTTCCTGAGTTAATTTTAGCCACTCTGACTGGACACACACCCCTTTTTTTAAACCTTTTTTAATGTTTGTTTATTTTTGAGAGACAGAGACAGAGCACAAGCAGGGGAGGGGCAGAGAGAGAGAAGATGGAGACACAGAATCAGAAACAGGCTCCAGGCTCCAAGCTGTCAGCACAGAGCCCGATGTGGGGCTCAAACCCAGAGAACAGCGAGATCATGACCTGAGCTGAAGACGTACGCTTAACTGACTGAGCCACCCAGGTGCCCCCCACCCACCCCTTCTTAAGGGACCACTTACCTGTGGGACCTGTGGGACTCAGTCAGGGGACCAGAGTTTAGCATTGAATCTGCCATTTTTTACCTGTTCATTATCAGGAGAATCACCCGCCCTCTCTGGGCCTCATTTTAAAGAGATCAGATTAAATCAGCAGTTTTCAAACCTTTTCTTCAGATGAAACCTTCCATGAAACCCCAGTAAACACCAGAGAGAAAAATACAGCTTCTGAAGACTAAAGGTGGCCAGACATCCAAGCTGGCCCCTGCCCTAGGGTGGTGGGCAGGGCCGTGGATCACTCATTTGGAAAACAAAGAGCCAGATGGCTGCTGTAGTAGGCCAAGTAAGGGTGCCCTAAAGATGTCCATGTCCTCCTCCCCAGAACCTGTGACCATGTTTCCTTACATGGCAAGAAGGAACTTTGCAGATGTGATCAAGTCAAGGATCCTGAGATGGGGAGATTTATCCGGGTAGGCCCAATGTACTCCCACAGGTCCCCCAAAGACGAGGGCAGGAGTGAGATTACGGAAACAGTGGTGTGATAACAGAAGCTGAGAGCAGCTGGGAAGTGTTGCCCCGGAGGTGCAGGACACACAGAGGGGTGGTGAGTGGAGAAAAGCAAGATGGCCTCCAGAAGCTGAAAAAGGTAAGGAGGCAAATTCTTTCCCAAGAGCCCCTGGAAGGAATGCAGCCATTGCCACACCTTGATATCAGGACTTTGGACCTCCAGCGTAGGAGGAGAATGAATTTGGGTTGCTTTAAGCCTCTAGGTTGGGATAATTCATTACAAGCAGCAGTAGGAAACAAATGTGCTTGCATTCTAGAATCCTGTGGAGAGAGAAGTGGAGAGAATTTCTTTCATCCTCTCCTTTCCTTCTGACCAGTCAATAGGGAAGGTGGCTCCAGAACCCATCTCACCCAAGAGGGGCCAGTTCAGGCAACGCCTGCTGTAAACGCCTGAGACCCGGAAGAGCCCACAGCTGCCCCCAGCCGCTGGCCATTGACACAGGAAAGACCCTTCACGCAAGTCCCTGAGACACAGGGCTTAGTCCTCATTAACTGTTTTATGGGTTTTTCTGTCTCTTCTCTCTTCTCAACTTCCTACTTCGGAGAGATTGGAGAGGAAAATTTTGGATTTGGTTCAGGGACTTCAATCCGGGGATTAATTCAAGGAAATGAATATTAATGAGTCCGCACCCCCCTTGTGCAAATCCACAGGCCAAGGGATATTTTCCAGCCACCAAAACCTGAGCTGGCCTAAGTCCCCTTCCTGTCAGGCCCACAGGGATCCCTGTGGCCAGTCAGCACACGCACACACCTGGGAGACGGCAGGTTACTCGTGAGTCACACCAGGCCAACTGCTGCACACGGGGGACAGCGACACAGACACTGGCGTCCGTCCACCAAGTCCGAGGAGGCAGGGGACAGTGGAATCCAGGGGCCTGATGACAAAAAGCTCCAGGGACAGGGGGTGGAGGGCAGATGGCCTTCCTCAGGGGAAGAATGGAGAGCAAGCACTGGTCTGGTGGCAGCAGTGGTTTTAAACACAGGGAGCGCGACTGCCTTCTGATAATCAGGTAGGAGAGGGACAAGACTTTTCCAACACGCAGTGCACACAAGGTACTCGTGCAGTTTACAGGAAGAGTTTACTGAGCATCTGCGAAGTGCGAGGGACCACGCTGAGAGGGCAATGCTTTTCCTACCTCTGATGTCTCCTTCCCTGTGGACCGACCTCCATGAGCAAACTCACCAATGCCTCCTCCCTCCTCCCCCAGAAAGAAGGGAAAAGACGAGCTGATCTGTGAGTCTGAGAGAGAAAGAGGCCATGCAGAGCCCAGCCCCCTCCCTAGTTGTCTGCTCAGTTCCCTCCATGTGCAGTTTCTAAGGGGCCTGCCCCCACTCACCGCGGCCTGTGCCACCTGTCTCTGGGAAGCCAGCCCAAGGCGCGTTTGCAAATACCACCTTCACACAGGCTTCCATCTGCTGACTCTTCTGAACTCTTTCTCAGTTGGATCAGACCTTGGGCAGGTGAATGTCTAACTGCAACATACGGGGAACACCACGGCCGGTGTGCCTGCCCTCGTGGAGCGGACAGTCAGGCTGGAACATGCATTTGACGCTCTCAATCCTGGGATGCCTGCCATCCTGATCCTCTCATTCTGAGCCTAGAGAGACCTGAGCCAGACGCCTGGAGGGTCACGTGGCCGACTGATCCTGTCCACCCTTCAGGGGCTCCCCAGTGCTTGGAGGGAAGAGCCCACCTCTTGTCTCCCATTTAAAGCCCCTGCTTGGGGCGCCTGGGTGGCTCAGTTGGTTAAGCCTCCGACTTCAGCTCAGGTCAGATCTCACGTTCGTGAGTTCGAGCCCCGTGTCGGGCTCTGTGCTGACAGCTAGCTCAGAGCCTGGAGCCTGCTTCCAGTTCTGTGACTCCTTCTCTCTCTGCCCCTTCCCCTCTCATGCACTGTCTCTCTATCAAAACTAAATAAAACATTAAAAAAAATTTTTTTAAAGCCCCTGCTTCTCTCTCCGACCTTCCCACTCCCCACTCTCCACCTTGTCTCTACACTGAGCCCATGACTGGCCTCTTTCACCAAGTGGCATTCTCTCTCAGGTTTGCTCTTCTCTCTTCCTGACCAATTTCTCCTCTGGCCCTTTTACCTAATTCCTGCTAGCCCTGCAGGTCTTCGCTAAGATGCTCCTTTACCCAGGGAACTGTCCCCCACCTTCCACTGACGTTGCAGGTTTGGCTTGGACGTCCCTCTGGTTACTCACAAAGTACTTGTCTTTCCCCTAAAATGCTACTTATTAAATCATGGTAACAAACTTGGAGACCTCTGTCCCATGCAGAGACCCAGCAATCAACAAGACAAACTGACCGCTGTCTACACAAAGCCTACAGTCTATGAGGAAACAGATATGAAAATAACCAAGTCCACAAATGCATCAGCTTATGAGGTGTCTGCTCATGAGCTCAAGATCAAGGGTACACATGTGCCGCATTTCTGTTACTCAGTATCCTTTACATAAGAACCCAGGACATAAAATCCTCCTAGAACCTTGTACCAGAGGGAAAATGCCTTCTCTAAACACTTCATTTCTTTCAATGAAGAGACTAGGAAACCCATCATATTTTTGTCTTTGTCTTGGACGACATGAAGTTCAGGGCCAAATTTAGACCTCGATTGCAGATAATCACTTAATTTCTGTTTCTGCTGCTATCTCTCCTAATCCGTATAGTTTTTTAAATTTTTTATAAGGTTTTTTTTTTTTTGAGAGTCAGAGTGTAAGCAGAGGAGGGGCAGAGAGAAAGGGAGACACAAAATGTGAAGCAGGCTCCAGGCTCTGAGCTGTCAGCACAGAGCCCCATGCAGGGCTCGAACCCGGAATGTGAGATCATGACCTGAGCTGAAGTCAGACCCTCAACTGACAGAGCCACTCGGGCGCCCCCATACAGTGTCTTCTATCCTGTATTTATGTGCCCACATAAGTGTCTTTACTGTAACTCCTCCAAGACCCTCACCAAAGCAGGTGGAATGCAGGTTCTGCCTCCATGGCTTCTTCTAGCCCAACTCCAAAGGGGCCATGCCCTCGTTCTGCCCCCAGGACTTCCACTGCAGGCCCCCCCCCCCCCCCCCCCCCCCCCCCCCCCCCCCCCCCCCCCCCCCCCCCCCCCCCCCCCCCCCCCCCCCCCCCCCCCCCCCGCTGCAGGCTGAAGGCTCCTGCCACAGCCCTGGTCAGGGATAGAACTCAAGGACATGAGCGGTTCTGATAAACTTAGTCTGTCCAGGGTGCTCTGAGGCAGCCACAGTTGTGTTTTGCCCTCCTGTGGGGCAGGGATGCTATTTAAAGGGCCAGATGTTCAGGATTTTAACACAAAGTAGAAGGAGAAAAGGAAATGCCATGTAAGGGACAAGAGCAGGGGAGGAGGCTGAGGGCATGGAGGTCCTAGGAGAGAATCATGATCACGCCATGGCCCCTCCTCCCTCATCACACACGCCCTACAGACAGGCTGAGGCAGCTTATGCCCAAGAAGTGCTAGGAATGCCTCCTAATGCCACTCAGGGGCCTAATCTTACCTTTAGACCAAAGGTTGTCCACTAAAGGGGTACCAGGTAAGATCTGAGGTCATGAGATCATGTTCTCTCTCCGACTGCCATGTGGCCTGCCTATGTCATACTGGTTCTGTGTACCCCGTGTCCACATGTAGTCATCTGGGGGGGTGCTCCCTGGCAATCCTGGGAGTGTCCCTAAGGAAAGATGGAATCACTGCTCTCAATTAGATAATTCTCCTATCTTAACATAATCCCTCGCAGGCATATGATGGTTCTACAAAATACTGCTGGACATTTACTTGTCTATAAACCGACCCTAATAACAACCCTGTGATGCAAGCAGGATGGATATCATCCCCATTTTACAGATGAGGAGACTGACACTCAAAGAGGCTACATGTCCACCCAAGCCTGGACTTCTTTCTCAAAGCACAGACCACATATGGCTTGTGAACCTGCAATGCCAGTCCTCTGCCCAAGTACCAGGCCCATCGACTCTGGTGCTCAATAAAGCTTAGAGCTAAATCATTTGCATGCATCCTGTGGTTCCCCACGAAAGGCCAAAGCCCTCTCTGAAAGCCAAAACCCTGCATCAGAACAGGCAATAACACAGGTACCATCTTCAGTCTTGGCAGCCCTATGCCTGGCCTCTCTTCATGTGGTTGAGGTAAGGCAGTCACCCATGAGAAATACAAATCAAAGCCACACTGAGATACCACCTCACATTGGTCAGAAGGGCTGAAATGAACAAATTAGGAAACTATAGATGCTGGCGAGGATGTGGAGAAATGGAAACCCTCTTGCACTGTTGGTGGGAATGCAAACTGGTGCAGCCGCTCTGGACAACAGTGTGGAGGTTCCTCAAAAAATTAAAAATAGAACTACCCTACAACCTAGCAATAGCACTGCTAGGAATTTACCCAAGGGACACAGGAGTGCTGATGCATAGGGGCACATGTACCACAATGTTCATAGTGGCACTTTCAATAATAGCCAAATTATGGAAACAGCCTAAATGTCCATCAACTGATTAATGGATCAAGAAGCTGTGTTCATATACACAATGGAATACTACATGGCAATGAGAAAGAATGAAATCCTGCAATTTGCAGCAATGTGGATGGAACTGGATGGTATTATGCTGAGTGAAATAAGTCAGTCAGAGAAAGATAGATATCGTATGTTTTCACTCATATGTGGAACTTGAGAAACTTAACAGAAGACCATGGGGGAAGGGAAGGGAAAAAGTTACAAACAGAGAGGGAGAGAGGCAAACCATAGGAAACTTAAATACAGAGAACAAACTGAGAGTGGACGGGGGATGGGAGAGGGGAAAATGGGTGATGGGCATGGAGAAGGGCTCTTGTTGGGATGAGCACGGGGTGTTGAATGTAAGCCAATTTGACAATAAATTATTTTTTTTAAGTCACCCTTGAGATGTTCCAGCTCATCCTTTGATCAAGGTCAATGACAGAGCACAAAGCACAGAAACAGGAAGGGATCCCACAAATCACCAGGGTACGCGGTGTCTGTCTTAGCCTTGTTGGCACAGTCTATTGTTAACCCTAACTGGGTGATGGAGCTGAGCCATAAACCCTAGTCTTTTGCCCGCCAGACCAATGCTCTTTCCTGTTGATGACCTATTGCCCCAAAGATATCACTGGTCCTTGTGTTGTTCCTAAACACCACTAAGGGCAGCGGGATGGGTCTGCCATCAATAGTAGGGTTGTTTTGGGGCACCTGTGTGGCCCAGTTGGTTAAGCATCCCACTTCGGCTCAGGTCATGATCTCTTGGTTCGTGAATTTGGGCCCCACCTCAGGCTCTGTGCTGATAGCTCAGAGCCTGAAGCCTGCTACGGATTCAGTCTCCTTCTCTCTCTGCCCCTCCCCTGCTCACACACTCTCTGTCTCTGTCTCTCAAAAATAAATAAACATTAAAAAAAAATTTTTTTTACTGGGGCACCTGGGTGGCTAAGTCGGTTAAGCCTCCGACTTCGGCTCAGGTCAGATCTCACGTTTGTGAGTTCAAGCCCCGTGTCAGGCTCTGTGCTGACAGCTAGCTCAGAGCCTCGAGCCTGCTTCCTGTTCTGTGTCTCCTTCTCTCTCTGCACCCCCCCTCATGCTCTGTCTCTCTCTGTATCAAAAATAAATAAAACATTTAAAAAAAATTTTTTTTACTGTACAGGACCCTGTACATCTGGTGCTCACTTGTGCCCGGCTCCCCTTTCTCTGCTATCTGGTGAAAACACCCTGTTCCTTTGAGAAACCTGCCTTCCTTTAATTTATTTGTGCCTGGCTTGCTTCTGTCCCTTTAATGCAAAGCTGGGCATGTGACACAGACTAGCCAATCAGAATGCTCCATCTCTCTTGGTCACATGATTGGATCACAAATGAGGACACGGCCTAACATGGGCCAATCAAAGCCTTCTCTAACACTTTGGTATACACTCAGTAGGTGGCAACAATAAAGACAGTGAAAGCACGAAATGGTTAGAGCCATCTTATCTAACTGCATGAAAGATGCCGTCTGCAAGATGAAGCCAACACAGCAGAAAGCAGCCGAAGAGGAAGAAAGACAGAGCCCTGACAACAGGTCCAGGGCTGAGCCTCTGGACCAAGCCACGCAGTCAGCTCCCGCACGTGCCAGCTACCTGCACTTGGGCTTGTCTGCAGTGTTTGTGACACTTGCAACAGGAAGCACCCTAATATGAATGCTTTATCGCTCCGATTGGTTCATTGTGATTGACTGCATTTGTCCTCAGTTTTTTACCCCACCCTGTGTCAACACCCTTTGTCATATGACTTCGAATTCTCCCCATCAAGGCAGAGCATACTTACCCACCCTTTGGGTTTTCAAAGCGGAGTCATGTGACTTGCTTTGATCAACAGAATGCAGTAAAGGTGACAGCCTGCCCAACCCAAGCCTACACCTTCAGAAGCCTGGTGCGTTTCTGCTTGCCCTGGCGAACTGCTCCCCACGTCATGAGGACGACATGTGTGTCAAGCCTGCCTCCACCAACTTCTAGCCAATTCGCAGACGCATGAGCTAAATAAGCACTTATTCTCCAGCTGAGATCTTGAGGTTGCTGTTATGCCCCGATAACTGACCGGGGCAACACAGGTGTCACTCTGCTTCTCTGGGCTTCCTGCAGACAGGGACCGCATCTCACACACCGCAGTCTCCTCAGGGACTAGCTCAGCTACTGGCACAGGGAGGGAAGAGAGAGACTGGCTCTCCCACACCACTCTAGCAGGTTTGAAGTCCCGACCTCAACAAAGGAAAGACATGCCCATATGCTGACAGAGAAGCTCTGTTTCTGGCATATCAAACCCCCCCCCTGGAAATTCTCCTTAGGGACTCCTCTAATATTTTGAGGCTGATGTCTAAGGACCTCTCCCATTCGCCACGTCCATGCTCTCACGTGTCAGCCTTCATTAGAGACCATAACACCTCTGCCCATTTCTGCCCCCAGGGCAGTCAGACGGGATCATGCTGGTGAGTAACTGGGTACACGGTACCACAGCAAACCTTCCAAGGAAGCCTGCTAATCACACCCCGTTGCTACTTGCCATTTGCCATCAGAAGGCATTTTACAGTGTCTCATTAAAATCGGGGGAAGGATTAAGAGGCCCCTTTCTTGATTAATGATTTTCTCTGCCTGAGAGATATAATCCTACCTATAACCCCAAATAACTAGAAACAAAATTAAATTTCTACTGTGAGATCACTCAGGGCACATGTTATGCCCTGCCCCTAAGTCTTATTTTCTTTACATATTTTATCTAGCTTACAAGATATTCTGATCCCCACAACCAGAACTGTTCTGCAATAGGAAGCATCAGGGACAAAAGGGACTTTCCCTGGCTTTTCTACGGTGCTAAGACGTTTAAAGAATAACCACTCTCCCTGGGCAAAGATGTGCATGAAGTGTGTATATATAATGTGAAAATCTCTAAAGATTACTCATTTCCTCACATCCTTCTAGGGAACTAGGCAGGCATCAGCATATCAAAAACAAAAGCTTTTTCTATTGATTTCAGTGATTTCCTTCACTGGATCTCAATCATCATGAGAAAATTCAGAGCATCACGGACTATCCAAACTGGAAGGGACCTTCGTGACCCTTTTGCCAGATCCCATAACCTGAGAGACAAAGTGCTGCACAGACAGGGAAGAGAATTTCCTCAGAATCTGGGTCAGCTGATTCTGAGTCCAGCACTTTCTATCCTCATCCACACATTGTCTTACTCCATTCAGGCTGCCATCACAAAAACACCAAAGTGGGTGGCTTACAAATGACGGAAGAGGTTGAGAAGTCCAAGATCAAGGTGCCAGCAGACCCAGTGTGTGGGGAGAGCCCTGTGGTTCATAAATGACCATCTTCTCACTGTAGGCTGACATGGTGGAAGGAGCCAGAGAGCCTCCGGGCCTTTTATAAGGCACTAGTCCCATTCATGTGGGTCCACCGTCATGACCTAGTCACCTCCCAAAGGCCCCACCTCCAGATGCCATCACTGAACATTAGAATTTAACATATGACTTTTGGGTGGGCACATTCAGTCTATAGTGAGCATGTGGGCACACCCCACATGCACACGCACATTTGAACCAACATTCATCAAGCACCTTCTCTATAAGAGGCATTGTGGGGAATCCAAAGAAGATGCTCATTCAACATCTGTTCTAACCTCCAACCCCCTTGTGCTGCACAGAGGTACACTTGCAGGAAGCTCAGACAAAGACTTTCCTAAATTCCCTGGCAGCCAGAGTTCCAGGTGTGATTTAGGTCCAACACTCCTGTGTTGCGTACTTGCACAAGATATAGATTGAGAACTAAGTTGCATGGAGGAAAGAGTCTTTGCATGAAGCGTTGACTTGGGAAGGAGTCACATGGGGAGAGAGGTGCAATGCATCCATCCTGCAGACAGATCCTAGCAGAGATGGGACAGTTCTGAGGCAGGAGCTGTGGCCGGTGGTGTCCCTGTTCAGCAGTTCTCTGATTGTGGTGAGGCAGCAGCTCCCTGGGTAGCTGAGTTCTAGAATGTGGTTTTAGAAGCTGTTCCTGAAGTGTAGACTCAAGACTCTTTTCCACCATCCCAACCATTCTGTGGGCTAGCCAGATTCCCTACAGAGTCATTTCTACCAACGCCATCCAGAGTGCTAGCATTTGTCTGTAGTCAGCACCCGAATCAGCCACTCAGGAGCTTGAATTATTTAGAATTATAAACTAGGATTCAGACTGCTCTCCCCACAAGTAGTTCAAATTAGACATGCTTGATCATATACACAGACATTGTATGAAAAGTGTACCTAGAGATTTAGCACCTTTATACAAGGGAGTAGAAGGGTGCCAGTTTGTGTTAATGTGTGATGGATCATATGATCACATGCATTTCAATATGATTTCTGGAGAAGAGTTTCAAAAAGGTTAGAATCACACCTGAGTTTAAGCAAGAAAGTGAAATACAATGATCTGGAATTGGGTACAGAGTCTACAGACACATCCATTCAAAACTGAGTCACCAGCCAGACTGGTGACTTCCCGGATGCAGGAAGGAGTGGGCCCCAGTTGCTATAGCACAGAACCGTTTCTCTGACGTACAAGCTTTCCGATCTCCCCTCTTCTGCTATTTACCTCTACATCCGAGAGTTGTGACGCGTCACCGTATTCAACTCTCCTGGGTGGAATTGGTGCAGAGGATCCCCACGCTGAACCAAAAAGTCTCCCCCTGAGACCAGTTCGGGGGCTGGGAAAACATGGAGGTGAGAGGTGAGTACCATTGGCTACCCACCCTGAAACATGGAGAAAGGGGCCTGTTTTCAGTTGGAGAGAATTTATGAAGCATGAGATAAAATGGGGACATCCATGGGATAAGAGCAAATCACAGCTGGTTTTAATAAAATTTCAGTCCCAAACCTGGTTGCCATAGCTCCTTTAGCACCTCCATGAGCTGTCACAAAGCCCTTCCCAGCAGCGTGAGCCATAAACCCCTGTAGTTTAGGCCAGTCTGATCCAGATTTCTTCAACCTAGACATCCCAGTAACTGGCCATGAATGTAGGAGTCCAGCACCATTAAGACGCTGGTTTTCCCAGAAGATGGAAAGAAAGAAGGATGCATTCAAGCTGCCCCTCCAAGACCAGCAGGCACCTCAGCTCCCCAGAGCTGAGACACACTTGCCTTGGCAATATTGTGGCACCATGAATCCTATTCCAAGTTTATGCATTGCCAGAAAAGCACCCATTCATCCCCATTTCCCTTCCTGTATGCCAAAAGCCAAGACCTGCCAATACCTTCAAAGATGAGTCAGCATCCCACCTTGACAGACCCTGGGTTGGGTTGAGCACCATTGGTACCTATGGATAGGGCATCCTAGGAAGGCTCAGACTAAGTTTCAGCCCAAGAGAGAAGCAGGGACCCATAGCAAGCCTTGTACTGTACTCACCACTCTCCTTCCCATCCCTTATATAGCCTAGGGTGGAGAGTAGTTTGAGGGGTGTTATTTGTAACCCCCTCTGCTTTGGATCCACCCAGGGTGGGGGAAGGGGGGATGTAAATCCCATACCTGGAGGATGCTGTTTTAATGAAGTTACTTAATGAAGTTACGGGGCAAAGTAACTTGCCCTGAATAACATGTTGAGAAATTTTTACTTCTGGGGAAACCGAAAAAGAAGGCTGAACACTAGGTATGGGATAGGGAAGAGTGTAATTGGAGTTGGGGAGGGGGGTCCTCTACAGAGAGGGGATTATGGTTAATGAAGATTTTTCAAGTAAAGACTGCACTGTGCAATGTGATCCCTGCCTGGGCCCTTAGGTCTTTAGTAAATGAGGTCAAAAAGTGCTTGGTCTGCTTGCATTTCTCATGAAACCAGTGAAGGGGCTAAGCTATATTATTTGGAGGACCAGATGGGGACCAAAACGGTCCCCTGTCCCCTGAACAAAGGGAAACTTAATATCAGGTTATATTTCTACAGGCTTGAATCGAATAAACCTTAATCTAATCTGGTAAATTATGGTACCTCTACTTAATGGAATATTACAATTACTTAAAATGATAAAGCTAAACACAAGGGGGGAATATGCACTTGTAGAGAGCCAGAAAGAAAAAGGCTATTAGACCAGGAATGTTTAGCCTAGACTAGTGCAGAGATTAAATAAATAAATAAATAAATAAATAAATAAATAAATAAATAAATAAATAAGGAGAGGAAGAAACACGTCAGACCACAGGTTATAAAATAGCTTGAATGGGAGAGAACCGTGAAGATGGCAGCCTGAGTAAGAAGATAGAAGGAGAAAGAGCAAATGTTTGCAAAAAGATGGCAGGTCTATTAGTCTGCTCAGGTAACCATAACAAAACACCATAGGCTGGGTGGCTTTGATTACAGAAATTTATTTTCTCATAGTTCTGGAGGCTGGAAGGTCCAAGTTCAAGACCTGGAAGGGTTTGGTTTGTGAGAGCTCTTCCAGGCTTACAGACAGCCATCTTCTCAAATATGTCCTCATAGAGCCTTTCCTTAGTGTGCACATCTGGAGAGAGGGAGCTCTTGTCATAAGGAGACTAATCCCATCATAAAGGTCCCACTTTCATGACCTCATTTCAATCTAATTACCTCCCAAAGGCCCCACCTCCAAATACCATCACACTGGAGGTTAGGACTTGAATATATAATGTTAGAGGGACACCATTCAGTCAATGGCAGCAGGGCAGGACTGTCATTGCTTGGGTGATGGACGTGAGGGTGAAGAAGAAATGCATTGTGTATACGTCAGATACTATTGGTCGGAAAAGAAATTTATTACATTAGAGGATGAAAGTCAACCAAGATTAGTGAGTATAAATAAAATTTATTAAGTCACAGAATTCAGTGGAAAGCATAGAGGTCACCAAAACACTGTGGGAAAACAGACTAGATAAGAAGAGGAAGGTAGTGGGGCCCCTGGTTGGCTCAGTTGGTAGAGAATGTGACTCTTAATCTCAGGATTCTAAGTTCAAGCCCCATGCTGGGTGTAAAGATTACCTGAAAATAAAATCTTTTTTTAATGTTTATTTATTTTTGAGAGAGAGAGAGCAAGAGCAAGCAGGGGAGGGACAAAGAGAGAGGGAGACACAGAATCAGAAGCAGACTCCAGGCTCTGAGCTATCAGCACAGAGCCTGCTGCGGGGCTTGAACCCATGGACTGTGAGATCATGGCCTGAGCTAAAGTCAGATGCTTAACCAACTGAGTCACCCAGGCGCCCCTTGAAAATAAAATCTTAAAAAAAAAAAAAAAAAAAGGAAAGATAGCAAAATGTTCTAATTCTTGCAACCACAACAGTGAGTTCAAACCAGAACATAGGTAGAATCTGAGCAATAAACCAGAAGGTTTGGACTTCTGCTTCCAACCAAGGTAGAAGGACCAGATATACCCTACTGCCTGAAACTAAAAAACTAGACAAAAATGGTTGAAACAACAGTTTCAAGAGATTGATTACTACAGTGAAAGACCATAGTCTGACAGTCAGATACTGACCAGATAAACCCACGGTGGCCAGCATGCTGCCTTGGCAGAGTTTCCAGATTGCGAAACTAAAAGGGAGAATCTGGGCAGCACCCAAGAGAAGCCCTGAGTTGAGGAGACAGGAATGGGAGCCCAGGGAGATCAAGCAGCTAAGGTTCACAGGACAAAGTATCAGAAAAGAGAGACTTTTAGAGAAAAAAACTCTAAAAACCCGCAGAGCATCCTCTAGGAACATTCAGTAGAGTACTTACTAGCACAGCATGTGAAGAAACTACCCAAGATTGGAGAATGAATTACCTAAAAGCATAAGAAGGAAAAATACACAACACTCAAGAGGACCAGAAAGTCCCTGTACCATTAGACTGGAAAACCTTGCAATTCACAGGCAAGAGCCTTGTTTCAGTGGTGGGTAATAATTAACCCCAAACTACACACAGCTCTGGTCCTACTTAACAGATCTTGAAAGACTCAAAATTATCAATTGTTTCCAAGTAATATAAATACATCCCAGAACAACAGTAAAAAATATATATATAGGGAAATAAAAACATCCATAATAAAAAAGGTAAAAGTCAAATTCTGGAATCCAGTGAAAAATTACCAGGCATGAAAAGAAACAGAAAAATAACAGCCATGATCAGGGCACCTGGGGGCTCAGTCAGTTGAGTGTCCAACTCTTGATTTCAGCTCAAATCATGATCCCGGGGTCACGGGATGGAGCCCCAAGTGGAGCCCGGAGTCAGGCTCCATGCCTGCTTGAGAGTCTCTCTCCCCCACTGTGCTTTTCCCCTACTCTCTCTCTCTCAAACTAAAAAAATAAAAATAACAGGGTTCCTGGATGACTCATCAGTTAAGTGTCCAGCTCTTGATTTCAGCTCACGTAATGACCTCACAGTTATTAGATCAAGCCCCATGCCAGGCTCTGTGCTGACAGTGCAGAGCCTGCTTAGGATTCTCTCTCTCTCCCTTTTCTCCCCATTCTCTGCTCACTCACTCTCTCTCTCAAAATAAACAAACAAACTTAAAAAAATAATAAAAATAATAATAGCCATGATGAGGGAAAAGTCAGTTGAAATTTACCCAGAACTGACACAGGTATTAGAACTATCAGACAAGAATGTTAAAATAGCATTAAACTGTATTTCATACATTTGAAAAAGTTAAGCAGAGCAATGGAAGATGTTAAAAAAAAAAATAAAGACTGAGCCCAAGAGATTAAAACTGTAATCTGAGATTAAAAACACACTCAGTAGGATGTTGGAAGACTAAACATCACAGAAGAAAAGATTTGCAAACTTTAAGACATAGCAATAAAAATCTCTCCAAAATGTAAATAGAGAAAAAATTGTTTAAGGAAACAAAGTATCAATGAGCTGTGAGATAACCTCAAGCCACCTAATATATGTGTACCTGAGTCCCCAAAGGAGACGAGACAGGAGGACCAGGACCACAGAAAAAAATATTTGAAGAAATCGTTGCTAAAACTTTTCCAAATTTAATGAAAACAATAAGCCCACAGATCAAGAAGCTCAGTGCACTTAAACACAAGACAGATGAAGAAATGATCCCAAGACACATGGTAGTCAAGTTACTCAAAATCATTTACTTAAAAAAAAAAAAAAAAACTTTAGAAGCACCTGTATCGCCTAGTTGGTTAATGGTCCAACTCCTGATTTCAGCTCAGCTCAGAGTCTCACATCTTATGAGTTCAAGCCCCGCACCAGGCTCCAGGCTGATGCTGTGAAGGCTGCTTGGGATTTTCTGTCCTTCTCTCTAGAATATCACCAGGAATTACAAACACCACTTCATAATGACAAATGGAGCTATTTGTCAGGTTGATATAACAATCCTAAATGTTTACGGCCCTAAGAGTTTCAAAATATGTGAATAAAAAAAAGAACTAAAAGGAGAGATAGTGAGATATTTCAAATATAGTGAGATATTTAAATATATAATGAGATATTTCAATACCCCTCTCTCAATGATTGATAGAACAAGTAGGCAATACATCAGTGAGGATATAAAAAGCTGAACAAAATCAATCAACTTGACCTAAGTGGTATTTATAGAAGACTTTATAATAGCAGAACACACATTCCTTTCATGTGCATAGAGAATATTTGCCAAGATTCTGGTCCATAAAACAAGTTTCAATAAATTAAAAATTCAAGTCATACAAAAGATATTCTCCTCCCACAACAGAATTTAATTAAAAGTCAATAACAAAAAGATCTCTGGAAAGTCTTCAAATGTTTAGAGACTAAATGACACATTTCTAAATAACCCATAGGTCAAAGAAAATACCATAAAGGACAAAGAAAGTACTTTTAAGTGAATTAAGATGAAATCTGTTTGAAAAAAATTGTTAGATGCCTCTAAAGCAGTGTGTGGGTGGGAATTTATAGCAGTAAAAAGCATATTAGAAAAATAGCAAGGTCTCAAATCAATGGCTCAACTTGCACCTTAAAAAACTAAGTGAAGAAAAGCAAATCAAACCTTAGGTAAGTAGAAATATCAGAAATCAGAAAGATCAAAAATCAATGAAAGAGAAAACAGAGAAATAACAGAGAAAATCAATAAAACCCAAAGCTGATTCTTTAAGAACATTAATTAATGAAATTGCTAAATCTAAGCAGACTGATCAGGGAGAAAAAAAAGAAAGAATGAGAGAGAGAGAGAGAGGGAGGGAGAGCGAGAGAGAGGAGACACAAATTACCAACATTAGGAGTGAGACTATCATTATAGATTCCACAGATAATAAAATTATAATAAGCAGGATATTATGATCAACTTTATGCCAATAAAACTTGGCAACTTAAATAAAATGGAAAAGTTCCTTGAAAAATACAAACTACCAAAGCTCACTCAAGAAGCAGTAAATACCTGAATAGCCCTTTATTTATTAAAAAAATTAATTGATAGTTTAAAAACTATACACAAAGAGGGACACCTGGCTGAGTGAGCAACTCTTGATCTCATGAGTTCAAGCCCTGCATTGGGTGCAAAGATTACTTCAAAATAAAATCTTAAAAAAGATTTATTTTTAATGATACATAAAGAAAACTCCAGGCCCAGATGGTTTCACTGGCGAATTCTACTAAACATTTAAGAAACACATAATACCAATACTATACAAGTTTTTCAGAAAATTCAAGATAAGAGGATACTTCCCAACTAACTCTCTGAGGCCAGAATCTCTCCACCAAAGCCTGACAGATATCACAAAAAGATAAAGAATAACCCACAGGAATATAGATGCAAAAATTCTTTTTTTTTTTTTTTTTTTTTTAGCAAAGCGATAGAGTTTATTGAGAGAAAGTATAAAGCTCCAAAGAGTGAGATGCATCTCAGCTGGATAGCCCTGCAAAAATTCTAAACATAATTTTATCAAATCAAATCCAACAATATGTAAAAGTAATATACATTCACGGGTGCCTTGGCGGCTCACTCGGTTAAGCATCTGACTCTCAATTTCTGCTCAGGTCATGATCTTGCAGTTCATGAGTTCAAGCCTCATGTAGGGCTCCACACTACCAGTGCAGAGCCTGCTTGGGATTCTCTCTCTCTCCCTCTCTCTGCCACTCCCTCTCTCTCTCTCAAAATAAATAGACTTAAAAAAAAAAAAAAAGTTATACGTTGTCACCAAATGGAATTTATCCTAGAAATGCAAGATTGATTTAACATTCAAAAATCAATCAATATAATTCATTATATATTAATAAATTAAAAATAGGAAAACCATGTGATTATCTCAACAGATTTGGGAAAAGCATTTGACAAAATCCAACATCCATTCTTCATAAAAACTCTCAGTGAACCAGGAATGAGTAACCTCTTCAGACTTAAAAAGGGCATCTTCAAAAAGCCGAAGCTAACATAATCCTTCATTTAAAAAAAAAAACAACTGAATCCCTTTCTCCCTGAGATCAGGAACAGGGCAAGAATGCCCAAATCAACATTTCTATTTAATACTGTACTGGAGGATACATTGAAAAAGAGGAGCAACATTGGAGACTGATTGTAAAGCTACAATAGTCCTGGGCACCTGGGTGGCTCAGTCGATTGGGTGTCTGACTTGGGCCCAGGTCATGATCTTGTGGTTCATTAGTTCAAGTCCTGCATTAGGCTCTGTGCTGACGGCTCAGAGCCTAGAGCCTGCTTCGGATTCTGGGTCTCCCTCTCTCTCTATCCCCCTCCCCCATTCATGCTCTGTCTCTCTCTCTCTCTCTCTCTCCTTCAAAAATAAATAAAACATTTAAAAAAGGTGTGTTTTTTTATTTTTTAAGCTACCATAGTCCTGACAGCGTTGTGCATGCATCAAAATAGATAAAGAGATCAATGGAATAGAGAGTCGAGAAAATGACCACATACATGTGAGCAACTAAGTTTTGTGAAAGGAGCTAAGGTAATGCTATCAACCAAAGATGCAGTAACATGACCCTTGATCCACACTTTGCAGTTCGATTCAAAATGGATCATAGACCTAAGTGTAAAAGGTTAAGCAATAAACTTCTGGACGAAAACAGAGAAGAAAATCTTCATGGCCGTAGGTTACGGAATGAGAGACTACAAGCTCGTAGGCATGAAGGATGTGTTCATTTTCTTGACTGTGGTAATCGTTTCACAGTGGGTATGACACCCCAATCACAACTCATGGGAGGGACTTCTCTACAGAAAAGGCTGAGTGAGTCCATCATCTTGGGTCTTTGGGGACCCCAACTGGTCTCCCTACTTCCCACCTCTACCCCAAAAGTCTCTACCTAGGTGACTGGGTTTCAGGCCACCAGAGAGCATGGTCCAAGGCAATCAATCGCTCCATGCCTCTCTGCCACATACAACAGAAATTCCCATCCCCCCCCCCCCCCGTGCCTCCACAAAAGACCTGGTGCTTGCAAAAAAGATATTCAGGACAAAGACTGTGCTGTCCCATCCTGCCTGACCACACCCACTCAGCAGATTACAGCAGGAGTAATAATAGCACTCCCAATAATCATTGTGGTACAATTATTTTAGTAATGGCAGTTCACATTTGTTGGTCACTTACTCTGAACCAAGCTCTTCAGTTGGCATTTGATGGCATTGTCTCATTTGACACTCGTTACAAGTCTCTGGGGGGTGGGGGGAGAGCTCTTATTACCTCTATTGAATAAATGGGGAAAACAAGTCTTAGATGAGTAAGGATGAACGAAGGGCACCTTCAAAAGGCTGCCCATGGTTGCCAACATCATCGGTCAGGGGCAAAACCAGCCACAGCATCTACAGAAGGCAAATTACCCCCCCATTCCATATCCAGTTGATGCTAAAACAGTATTGCTTTCAGCCCTATGTTTTGGGCCATGGTATGATTTTTTACTTTTCCCACAATCTTTTTTTTTAATGTTTTATTTATTTTTGAGAGAAAGAGACAGACATCATGAGCAGGGGAGGGTCAGAGAGAGAGAGGGAAACACAGAATCTGAAGCAGGCTCCTGGCTCTGAGCTAGCTGTCAACACAGAGGCTGATGCGGGGCTTGAACCCACGAACCGTGAGATCATGACCTGAGCTGAAGCCGAACGCTCAACCAACTGAGCCATCCAGGTGCCCCTCCCACAATCTTCTACACTCATCACTGAAATTCAGAACTTTTCACATCCGAGGTTTTCCAGAACACCGGATTTTCAGTACTAAAACTGAGACAGTCCCAAACAAATTAAATTTGTCACCTTATTCTGGACACAGCTGCAAGGCAGACACAGTGATAGCCAGACAGTCCAGCTTGGACCTCAATTACCAAGTGGTTACCAAAAGGGTGACACGAACCCTTAATTTGGCATACCCAGCTGGTATGGTTATTTCATATTGGATTATCTAACATTGGCGCTCTCGGAGCCTTAACTGAATTTCCTCCTACCCCTTCCAGCAAAGGTATAGGAGCTAGATACCAGGCAGATCGGTTGCAGCAATTTATAATGAATTTATGCCGCCTGAAATGTCCCACTAGGTCAGAATCGTTCTTCACCCAGTTAATGAAAGGATTGACTTTAAAGACACCTTTGATCATTAAAAGCATGATTAAGACTTCCTTCCTATTACCCTTCTTTAGGAATGAGCAATACGTCTTCCTGTAGCAGAACGCCTTCAGTTCTCCCAACAAATGTGCTTGCTGCAATCAAGTGTTTAATTAGTCTCTTTCTTCAGCTGAAATCATTGTGTCCCCACTCTGGATTTCATTCATAAGATCACTTACTTCGCATATGGCAGGCTTTTTATTGACTCACTCATTTATTGCAGGGCCATATGGTGCACACAGAGCAAAGCAACAGTGCGTTAGGCAGAAGCCCAGTGGGAGCAGGGGAAAAGCCAACAGTCTGAGATCAGTCAGGCCACCGGCTGACATTTAATTGACTCTCTACTGTGTGCCACCAGCCAGGCTGGGGATTCAGAGGTGAGCATGAGGCACAGACACTACCCCCAAGGCAGTTTTTCAACCTGAGTACTACTGACCTTCGGGGCTGGATAATTCTTAGTTGTGGGGACTGTCCTGTTTGTTGTAAGATGGTTAGCAGCCTCTCTGACCTCTACCACTCGAAGCTAGTAGTGCTGTCTCCCCTCTCCTCTCCCACCAGTGTGACAACCAAGCAGATCTCCAGGCATTGCCAAATGTCCTTAGAGAACGGGGTTGCCCTCAAGTTGAGAACCTTAAGGTGTTTGCAATCTAGAAGAACAACTAAGACAACTAAACAACTCTTCGTGATGAAGGATGGCATGGGAGGAATACGGTGCTTGTAAACGCCAGCGCCCTTGGGAGGCAGTGACGGGAGTGTCAGGAAGGCAGTGGGATGGGTCTAACTGCTGAGGACAACCCTGCCACAAGGCATCAGCTAATGCTCAGCTCCAGCCAAGTGCTACTAGATGCTCTGACATTTCTAGTGAATTCTGAAATCTGGACCTCTGTGTAAAATTTCCCTATCTTGCAATGTCCTCAACTGTCTAAAAATGTGTGTTTCATAAAAATGCAACCCTCAAAAGTAAGTAAATAAATAAAAAGACAAGGGCCTTTTTCAGCCGATGCCTCTTCCATGTAGAAAATTGAGCAGCATAGGATCCTGGCACTATCCTGGCTCACTTCCACCTCTGGGCATTGGGGTCTATTTCTAAAAAGTGGCAGGTGGTCCAAATGATTGAGCTTAGAGAGTGGTTCTTGACCCTGGATGCCCACTAAAATTACCTGGAGATATTTAAAAACCCATCAATGCACTGGCCCCACTCCAGACCAGAATCTCAGAGGATGGGATCTAGGTGTCCATGTTTGTCAAAATCTCCCCAGGTTATTCTAACTAAAGAATCCCTGGCACGAGAGAAGGAAACTGTGTGTGTCAAGGCCCACTTCTAGAGAGTGTGTTGTTATAACCCAGGACTCCAAACTCAGTCCCCTTGGGCTCAAATCCTGCTTCTCCATGGCTAAGTATGGAGTCTAAGAGAAACTTATTAGCCCAGGCCTCATGGTCCATGTCTGGTAAGTGGAAACCATAACACAACCTACTTTATCAGGCTGGTATAAAAAGTCAGAATCCCTAGAGAGGGGACCCAGGCATTAGTGTTTCTTTATTTTTCTAGATATTTCTAAATAGCAAACAGGGTTGAGAAGCAATAATTAGGCTCCTGCTGGCTCTAACACTCTGAATTTCCCATTGTGTGAAGAGGAAATGAGTATTAGACACCCACTAAGCCTGGGACCGAGATGCCCCATTGGGATCCCTCAAGAAGGATTGGAGATAAAGAGCCAGATGCTGGCTGTATGCAACAGAGTCTCGAAAGGAACACAACACAACCGCCCCCCCCCCCCACACACACACAATGATTAGCTGCTAGGAAGAAGTACTTTGAATATCATTCTAAAAGGGCTTGGCTCATAAGGGCGACCTCGACAAACATGAAGGAGCTTCCACCAAAGAACTCAGAGAGCCCTAATTTCCAAACACTGAGTATCTTAGAGCATCTGACCCGGTGTCATGGTGGTAATATTTCCATTATTCACCTGAACTTCTGTAATGAGGTGGCTAACTATGGGGCTTCTATCTGGGACACACACATTTATCATCTGATTAGGAAATATTACCTATTTTTAGATAAAACATATATCCCCTAACAGGGATGGACAGTTATAAATAACTTGGAAAACTCTAGCTGACGCTCAAAACATCATGATTTAGGTTGAAAGAAAAAGCCTTTCTGATCACTGTCCTCTTGTGTTCTTCAGCACATTTTTCATGTTTACTTGCTGTCACCCCAAATACGTGATCACCTTAGCTGCATCCCATTTCCTCACAAGCTAAGAGGGGAGGAAGAATTGTCCCTCTAGGGCAAGATCAAGGCTCTAGGGAAGAGAGACAGGAGCCTGGTGTCTTTGGCCTGCAATCAGTTAATTATCCTACTTCCAATTTATATAGGAAAACTATTGGAGGAGCCACAGAAATGGCTACAAGTAAGGCCTCTATTCAAGTTGTCAGATGGAAAAAGGGTTTGAAAGAAGCCAAACCTCTCCTACACTGAAATGGAGGCCTGGCCCCTCCATGAGATGAGGTTCCCTTCTTCCATGGCCATTGAAGCAACCCAGGTGGATTCTGCTCCCAAAAAAGGAAAAACACTCCCAAAATAGCCAGAAAACTCTGAACAAAAAACGAAATAGTATTGGATTAGAACCTAAAGTACTGTGTCCATAAGTCCAGGGTATACTTCCATTTCTAGGAAGATGGAATAAACATTCTAACATCATATATAAAACTCACATAAGTAGACTAAAAGGGAAAGGAAAAAGGTAGATGTGCTGGGGACCTCAGTATCCAAGAAATGATATTGTGAGTTCCCTGGGTTTTCTTTTTGCTTCATATATTCCATGTATGGAATGAAGGAGCCAACGACCCAGAAATGCCAAAGCACACAAGAGGGTGGGGAGGAAGCCTGCTCTCTCTAGCTAAAGGGTCTGGAAAGAACCAGGCCAGCAAGACAGAACACTTATAGCCAATAATCACTCTACTCCAGTTAAACACTACGATAAAAATTGTCATCCCATTTCTACTGATGCCAGCAAAGGCCAAGTGTGGAGCCTAGATTTCCATCCTCATGAGGCTATACCAAGATGCCCCAACACCCATATCCAGTCACTCTCAGAGAAGATCAAGTAGGGTGCCAGAGCTTTTATCCCATCCCTGCAGAATGGTAATGAAACCCTACCCCTGCCATGTCAGTGAAGACCACATGGGTAGCCAAACTCCTAATCAGCAGTAACAAGAAGCACCTCCACACGCACCTCTGATGTCAACAATGCCACATAGGAAGCCTGGATTCTACCTCCACCTAGCAGGAACAAAGCAGAACTACAACTTACCTACTGAAGAGGTGTCAGAGAAATGCAGCCAAAACAAATGGTTTAAATAAGATAGAGCATCTCACAACATAATTCAAAAATGTCCAGGTTTCGGGCAAAAGACTGAAGAAGAGCTCAAAACAAATGAAAAACAGTACAATCAATGAACACCAACACCAAGAAAACAAGAATGTAAGGTCTACAAGACTTAACAATTTAAAAGCTGTTATGATAAAAATGCTTAAACAAGCAACCTGAAGCATATGAAAAGATAGAAAGTCTAAGCAAAGAAAAGAATATGTAAAGAAGAACCAGAAATTTTGGAACTGAAAAATACAGTAATTGAAATAAAATCTCAGTAGATGGCCTCAATAACCAAATGGGAGGCAGGGGAAAGAGTCAGTGAATTGAATGATAGAACAAAAAAAATCATCCAATCTGAACAACAGAAAGTAAATAAACAAGAAAGAGGGAGCAGAGCCCCATGGGAAAGGAGAAAAAGGGCAGGGCTTAAAAGGTACTCAAAGAAATAAGCTTTGAAAACTTCCCAAATTTAGCAAGAGATATAAACCTGCCAATTTAAGAAGAGGAGTGAAACCCAAACCAGGATAAACCCAAAGAAATTCACAAGAAGACACATTATAATTAAACTTTTTAAAACTAAAGACAAAGAAAAATTCTTAAAAGTAACCAGAGAGAAAAATGACACCTTATCTTTGAGAGAAAATGATTAAAATGACATTGGATTTCTCATCAAAAACAATGATGGCCAGGAGGAAGTGGAATAATAATTTTCAGGAGGTGAAAGAACTGTTGACCTAGAATCCTATACCCAGCAAAAATATCCTTTAGGAATGAAAGGGAAATAAAGTCCTTTTCAAATTAAGGAAAACTAAGAATTTGTCCCCAGCAGACCTACTCAAATGAATAGCTAAAGGAAGTTCTCTAAACAGAAAAAAACTTAAAAAACAAAACAAAACAAAAACTTTAGAACATCAGGAAGAAAGGAAAGACACAATAAGCAAAAATATGGGTAATTGCAATAAGCTTCTCTTGAATTATCTAAACTTTTGAAGTTTGAAGCAAAAGTTTTAACACTGTCAGTGTGATTCTAAATGTATGCAGAAGACATATTGAAGACAGGTATGTTATAAATGAAAGAGGATAAAGGGACATAAAGAATGTGAGGTTGCTATATCTCACATGAACTGGTAAAATAATAATGATGATATACTGTACTAAGTTATGTATATATAATATCTATAGATAGAACCAATAAAAAAAAACTAAATAAAAAGATATGTTCAATACTACAGATAAGTAAAAATGGAATTCTAAAGAATGTTCAAGTAACTCACAGGAATGCAGGAAAAAGAAACCAAAAAAAGATAAACAGAAAACAATAAAAAAATTAAATGACAGACTTAGCCTTAGCATTTCAATAATTGCATTAAATGTAAGTGACCTAACATGCCAATTAAAAGATAGAGATTGGCAGAGCAGGTTAAAAATATTATCCAACTATCTGCTGTCTCCATGAAATTAACTTCTAGTATAACAATACCAACAGGTTGAAAGTAAAAGGATGGAAAAAATATCATGCAAACATTAATTAAAAGGAAATGGGAGTAAAAAAGGAAATGGAAGTGGCCATATTACTATTAGATAAAGTAGATATCAGAGCAAATAAAATTACCACAAAGAACATTATATAATGACCAAGAAAGAGGACATAGCAATCCTAAATGTGTATATACTACACAAGAGAGCTACAAAATATATGAGCAAAAACTGATAAACTGGATAAAGAATTGAACAAATCCACAATTACAGTTAGATTTCAGGACCCCTCTCTCGATGACTGATTGAACAACTGGGCAGACAGAAAGCAAGAATACAGAAGAACTCAACAACACTAGTCAACAGAATCTAATTGATGTCTCTAGAACCCTCCACCTAACAACAACAGAATATACATTTTTTTCTAGTGTTTACAGAAAGAATACCAAGATAGACCTTACTTTGAGCCATAAAACAAACCTCTTCAAATTTAAAAGAATTAAATCATTCAGGATGTGTTTGCCAACTACAATGGGATCAAACTGGAAATCAATAACAAAAAAGATTACAGGAAATCTCCATACACTTAAAAACTAAACAACACACTTCTAAATAACTCATAGACGAAAGAGGAAGTCTCCAGAGAAATTTAAAAAACAGACTGAATTGAATGAAAATGAAAAATACAATATATCAAAAATTTGGGCACACAGCTAAAGCAGTATTGTGAGGGAAATTTATAGTACTAAAATACATATATTAGTTAAAAAAAAAAAAAGGTAAAGTCTCAAATCAATAACCTAAATTCTTACCTCAAGAACCTAGGCAAAAAGAGCAAAATAAGCCCAAAACAAGCAGAACAAAGGGAATAATAAAGGTATGAGTAGAAATAAGTAAAATTGAAAAAAAAGAAAAAACAGATTTTCAACAGAAATAGAAAAAAAAAGTCAACAAAACTAAGAGCTGTTTCTTTGAAAAAGTCAACAGAATTGAAAACCACTAGCAATACTAACAAAGAAAAAAGAGAGAAGACAAAATTATCAAGATCAGGAATGAAAGAGAGGGCATTACTACAGACCCTGCAGACATCAAAAGGATAAAAAAGGAATATGGTAAATGACTTTATACACATAAATGTGACCACTTAGATGAAGTGATCAAAAAACAACTCATCTAATGTGGAAGAGATAATTTAGATAGCCCTCTATTAAGGAAACTTAATTTATGATTTAAGCCATCTTCAAAAACAAACAAAACGAATAACAACAAAGCAAAAACAGAGATCTCTACATCCTCACAGTTTGACTGCTGAATTCTACAAATTGTTTAAAGAGGAATTAACACTGAGTCTACACAATCTCTGCAAGATGAAAGAAGAGGAAGTAACAGCTTCCTTTTCATTTTATGAAGATATTATTACCTTGATACCAAAGCCAGACAAAGACATTCCAAAAAGAGAAAACTACAGGCAAATACCCCTCATGAATAGAAATACAACAATCCTTAATGATATGCTAACAATATAAATTCAGTAATATATAGTAAGAATTACACTCTAAGACCAAGTTTATTCCACAACTGGTTCAATACTGAAAAACCAATCAGTGACCATATTAACAAGCTAAAAAAGAAAAATCATATGATCGATCATCTCAACTAATGCAGAAATAAAAATCATTGGAAAAAATTTAAACCATGGTGATATTAAAAATTCTCAGCAAAATAGGAACAAAGGGAACTTCCTTAATTTGATAAAGAGTATCTACAAAAACCTACAACTAACATTATGCTTAAGAGTGAAAGACTAATACTTTCTCTCTAAAACTGGGAACAAGGAAAAAACATTCACTCTTCCCACTCATGTTCAACATCCTGCTAAATGTTTTAGCCACAGCAATAAAGCAAGAAAAAGATACAAAACACATACAAGAAAGGAAGAAATAAAACAGTCTATCTTTGCAGGTGACATAATTATATAGTAAATCTAAAAGAACCTATAAAAACTTAAAATAAATGATTTCAGCAAGAGTATAGGATATGAAATAAACATATGAAAATCAATTGTATTTCTAGTATTAGCAATGAACATGTAGACACTGAAAAAATATAATATCATTTTAAATTGCTCCCCAGAAAATGGAAATGCTTGGATATAAATCTAATAAATCCTTCTAAAATATGGATAGGACTTAAATGCTGAAAACTGAAATGCTGATGAAATAAATTAAATAATTTCCAAATAAAAAGAAATATGCATGTTCATAGACTGGAAGACTCAACACAATAAGGATATCAGTTCTCCCCAAATTTCCCCAAAGATATATAAATGGCCAATAGTCACATTAAAAGATGTTCAACATCATTCATCCTCAGAGAAATGCAAACCAAAATTACAATGAAATACTACTTCACACCCCCTACTTAGAAGTTCCACTTCTAGTTATATATTCAAGAGAAATTAAAACCATATCATATAGGGGCACCTGGGTGGCTCTCTTGGTTAAACATCGACCCTTGACCTCTGCTCAGGTCATGATCTCACAGCTTCATGGTTTCAAGCCCTGCATTGGGCTTTGGATCTTCTGTCTCCCTCTCTCTCTGCCCCTTCATTGCTCACTTTCTCTCTCTCTCTCAAAAATAAATGAATATTTTTTTAAAAAATGAAATTTCCAGAATAAGTAAATCTATGGAGACAAAAAGTTGATTAGTGGTTGCCTAAGGTCAGGTGAATTTGGAGGAAATGGAGAGGGACTGCTAATGGATTCAAGGTCTCTTTTTATGGTGACAAAAAATGTTCTAGAATTGATTATAGCTATAGCTTCTGAACAACTCTGGGTATACTAACAACCACTGAATCACAGGGTGCCTGGCTGGCTTGGTTGGAAGAGCAAGTGACTGCTGATCTTGGGGTCATAAGTTCGAGCCCCATGTTGGGTGTAAAGATTTCTTTTAAAAAATGACACTGAATCATATGCTTTAAATGCGTGAATTGTGTGGTATGTGTTCATAAAGCTGTTATATAAAAACATATATATAGGGGCACCTGAGTGACTCAGACAGTTAAGCATTCGACTTTGGCTCAGGTCATGATCTTACGGCTAGTGGGTTCAAGGCCCGCATCGGGCTCTGTGCTGGCAGCTCAGAGCCTGGAGCCTGCTTTGGATTCTGTATTTCCCTCTCTCCTGCTCTCTGTCCCTTCCCAACTTGCACTCTGTCTCTCCGTCTCTTAAAAATAAACATTTTTTAAAAAATTTCTAACATATATATTTGCATATACAGTAATATAATACAGCTTTATTAATTTGTATAAAAAGAATCCATGAGTCCATGCTGATACAAATAAATGAACAAATAAATATATAAATGGGGAAGATTAGTCAAACTTGGAGTACAAAAGAACTCCAAATAATTTATATAAACACTCTGCCCTCAGGGAGGTGGAACATAACTCCCCATTCCTTAAGAGCAGGCTGCACATAGTGACTTCCATCCAAAGAGCACAGTATGGAAAGGAGGGAGAGAAAAATCACTTTACAGGGAAGGAAATTGACAGCCACCACCTAGGCCAGGTGATCAATACCTATAGTGATAAATCATGTTGACAGCTTACCCCCTGATATAATGAAAATTGCTAAAAGCTCTATGGTCCTTCTGCCCAAAAACCAAGGGGGTGGGAGAAACAGACAAATCCCCACTGAGGGACGTTCTACAAAATATCTAATCAGTCCTCCTCGAAACTGTCAAAGTCATCAAAAACAAGGAAAGTCTGAGAAACTGTCACAACTAAGAGGAGCCTACGGAGATATGACAACTAACATAATGTGAGATTCTGGAACAGAAAAAGGACATTTGGTTAAAAACTAAGGAGATCTGAATAAGGTATGGACTTAACAATGTATCAATATCTGTTCATCCATGATGACAAATGTGCCACACTAACGTAAAACTGTAAAAGGGGAAGTAGGCATGGTGCGTAAATTCTAAAATAAAAGGGTTTTTAAAAAATTTTTAAAGGAAAGGCTAGGAGCCCTCCTCTTCAAGCTTGCAGAAGGCAAGGCTTCAACTTCCTTCAGTCACCACATAACCAGGTTTATTTGACACCAGCTGCTGCCGCCATGGATGGGGAGCTGGTCCTATCTCTGCTCTGGCCCAAAAGATTGGCCCCTAGCCCATCTACAAAAACACTGGTGACAATACCATCAAGGACAGCAGTGACACTGACCCTCAATAAGCCGGACACGTAATGGTAGTTTTTACCCCTTCTCTGATCATTAGAGCCATTAAAGAACCAGCCAGGGACAGAGAGAAGCAGGAAATCATGGAAAAGGGTGGAAACATCGCTACTGATGAGATGGTCAGCAATGCCCAACATATAAAGCACAGAGCTGTGGCTGAAGACCTCTCAGGAATATCCATGAGACCTAATGGCTGGCCAGTCTGTGGGCTACCCTGCTCATGGCTCCCAACCTCTCAATAGCACAGTGACATCAGCTGTGTGGTAGGACACCAGTTAGCTAAAGGGGCACAGAGGGGAAAGTTTCAACAATTACTTGACCACCATCATTACAAATATAAAAGCCCAGATGACTTTTTAAGTCTAGATTTCTTCTTAGTCCTGGACGGAGTGATGTGAATCAATTTTCAGGAAAGCAATTTGGCATTGCACATCAAGAAACACTGAAATATCAGCCCATGTAGACCAGTAATTTCACTTCTCAGAATCAAGCCTGAGGAAATAATCCAAAAGGAGTTCAAAGCCCAGGAAATGTTCTTGATTGTGAAAATGAAAAATTGCTAACAATTTCAATATCCATTAGAGAAATGACTGAGTAAATTGTGGTACATGTAATCAGTCATATGATAGACTCTCATGTCATCGGTAAAAAGATTTGTGAAGAGTTTTCAAAGACATCCAAAAATGTGAAAAAGCAGGATATAAAATCAAATGTAAGATATGACCTCAAATTGGGGGATGGGAAAATGTCTACATACAGTACTAATAATGTTTATCTCTAGGAGGCAGTATTAGTGGCCATTTATTGCTTCTCTTTAAATATTTTTTGATATTTCTTTTTGAGAAAGACACCGAGCACGAGTGGAAGAGGGGCACAGAATCTGAAGCAGGCTCCAGGCTCTGAGCTGTCAGCACAGAGCCTGATGCAGCCTGGAACCCATGAACCATGAGATCATGACCTGAGACAAAGTCGGACGCTCAATTGACTGGGTCACTCAGGAGCCCAGATTGCTCTTCTCTTTTTAAAAATTGTCAATATTTTGCAGATTTTCACCAATGACCATGTATGGAATTTTTAATTAAAATATAAATCAAAAGACTGTCTTGTTCAAAGTCAGGGATATTATAGTAGACTACTAGTTACACCCTGGTATCATCCTAGCCTTCCTTTTTTTTTTAATGTTTATTTTTTTAACATTTTAATTTATTTTTGAGAGACAGAGAGTGAGCAGAGGATGGCAGAGAGAGAGAGGGAGACACAGAATCCGAAGCAGGCTCCAGGCTTCGAGCTGTCAGTCCAGAGCCCGATGCAGGGCTCGAACTCATAAACCATGAGATCATGATCCGAGCCAAAGTCAGACACTAAACTGACTGGAGCCACCTAGGCGCCCCTCTCTAGCTTCCTTCTTAAGAGGTTTTTAGCCGGGCACAAGGACTTCCAGGTAAAAGACCTAGCTCCGGCCTCTCTTGCAGCCAGAAGAGTCATGGGATGGGATTATCAAGCGGTCTGGGTGAAGAAATTAAACTGGGTGTCTTCCAGGTTAAGGGATTTACGGTTGATGGGTTTTGCCTGGGGCTCCCAGAAGGGTTGCTGCACAGAGTCTCAGTGGTGGGATTTGGTGGCCTAGAGATAAGGGGACTAAAGGTGACAGCTCAGGGAACAGGCCATCTCCAGCCCCAGTGAGACCCACGTGTGCTCAAGCACCGTGGGAGGCCCTGCAGAAGCCCTCCGAAAATCAGACTTGGCGCCAAAGGACCTGAAACAGGCTGAAAGAGGAGAGCCTGTTTGGGGCAGCTGGCCCTCGCCCTCGCTCTCCCCAGCGCCCCCTGTTTGGACAGTGTGCGGGTGGCCAGCAGGAATCTCTCTCCAGTTCCCTGAAGGTGACATCTCTCAACACTTTCAATGCCTGGTGGCTTTCCTTACACGCCCAGAGTCCCTTAGTCAGCCTGTCCTTTAAAAACCAAAACCACAGAACTGGGCAACCAGTTTCATCCAGGATTAGAAGCCACCTAAAACCTATAAGAATGCCTAGCATTTGGTGGGGGACAGCAGTTCGTCAAAGATCATAGTGAGTTTTCCCAGTGCTGCATTCCATGCAATGCTAGTTCCAAGAAAAGGGATGATGAGGCGGCATTCCCTATCACCAAAGACATTTGGAACATATTCCATGCTTGATCTTCATTTAAAAAATTCACACTGCATATTAACATCTTAAAAGTTCTGAAAAGTCCTGCCGAAAAAAGAAACTTTATACATAT
>NC_043701.1:174812160-174824679 GCF_006229205.1 Suricata suricatta
TGCATGGACTTTGTCACAGCTGTGACAACTCAGTGACAACTGGGAGTTGTCAGAAGTGCCTGCCCCAGATGCTCTCACTGGAACCCCCCCTTATAAGGCAGGTATCACGGTGACCAGGTGTCTTCAGCCACCCCTGTGAGTGGGGACCACCTGTGGGCCCATGGCCACTGGGCCTGCGTCTTGCCAGTTCGCATACGCCATCCTCAGAATCTCAGATCCACTCAGAACCTCTGCCCGGAGGCCTCCCTGGCGCTCCCAGAGCTACCCCGGGCTCAGGCCTTCCTCCGCTCTGGCCTCCTCCATGCCGCCACCAAGCCTTTCGGGGGAACAGGTCTCATGCTGTCTCATGAGCTGGTGTTCAGACACCATCTCCAAGCCCACAATACCCATGAGACACCAGCCAGCCATTTCCTTCCCTCTGTATTCCAGCCTCAAATAGTGCTGCGGCCCTTCTAAACAGAGTCCCACTTTGTCCCCAGGGCCCCAAGGAGCACTGCTTGAGCCCCGTGTCTTACAAAAGCAGCTACTTCTGTTTCCCACTTCTGGAGAGGCTCCAAGCCAGTCCTTGGAGCTGAGGATGAAGGCAGACAGACACCGCACTCCCTCCCTGGTGTCCCTCTCAGTCCCAGGCACGCTGCACCCAAATCTTTTTCCTCCTCCTTGGGCCAAATAGAAAATATCCTTCATGCATATATATATTTTTAATTTCCTGCCTTTCTAATCACCTCAAACCCAAACAGCCCCTGAGCTGCATGACTATATGGCTACACTATTATTATCCCCATTTCTCAAAGGAGACACCAGTCTCAGGAGGCCAGGTGGCTTGCCAGAGGTCACACCCAACTAATAAAGGGAACAGCCAAGTTCTGAACCTCATGGGGGAGCTGACACCAAACCCAAATCCAATGTCTTTCCAACCTGCCCCTCAATTCTGATGAGAGCTAAAGGGTCTGAATTCCACAGGAGCACAGGAACTGTACAAACCTCCAGTTTTTTCAGTCATCAACCACAGTTACTTCTACAGCTTTGGTTTCCTTTTAAAGCACAGGGTCTGGGGAGCTGGGTGGCTCAGTCAGCTGAGCGTCTGACTTCGGCTCAGGTCATGATCTCACACTTTGTGGGTTTGAGCCCTGTGTTGAGCTCTGTGCTGACAGCTCAGAGCCTGGAGCCTGCTTTAGATTCTGTGTCTCCTTCTCTCTCTGCCCCTCCCCCATACACTCTCCATCTCTCAAAATAAAATAAAGACCAAAAAAATTAAAATAAATTTTAAAAAAGCACAGGGTCTTACTTGCGTCAACAATTGATTATCTTTCAGAACGTAACTGCAAGCAGGACCCTAATGAGTGGATCTGCAAACTGTTTAACTTTTAGAGAGCAGCGGCGGGTCAACCTGCTGCCACACAGGCTGTCATCCTCGGTGTCTTTGGTGGGACCACGGCTGGTGTCTCGGGCCCTGGGCCCCGTCCTGCACGGTGAGCTCCCTAGCTCTTCCTCCCTTGGGTCAATAGACACACCTATCTCCCTGCCAGCAAGCGCACTCCTAGGTAACTCAGATGCTCCCAACTTCCGTGAGAAACTGTCCTTCCTTCCCTGGAGCAAACCCTCCTCCCCCCTGAGAAAACACAGCTTTCTCCCAGAAGCAGGGGCAAACCGCATTCTGCCTTTGGCACAGGTTCCCAGCTAGAATCCAGCTGTGGCAACCACAGCCCCAGACCGTGTGTACCTGGAGCACAGAACAAAGCCAAAAACAAGGAGACAGAGTGGACTTGAGATTCAGGACCCTTGAGAAGAAGCCAGAGCCGTCCTTCCCGGAACAACGGAGGACACAGGGCTGGTGTCCACTCTAGCGTTTGGCAGTGAATGAAAGTGGAGGCCTGGCCTGAGAGCGTAAGGACCTGGGAGGGAGAAAAGGATGTTTGTTCTCCCTTCCTGAGGCGAAACTCATCGGAAACCTCTGCGTTCCAAACAGAGTACGGAAAGGGAAAACGCAAACCCGATGGTAGAGAAAACCCAACAGGCAGCACCAAAACTGGCGACGCCCTGGGAGACAACCGCCACGAGAAGTCACGTGGGTACCCCTGCCCCCCTTGGAACAGAGGCACTGAGAAGCCATCACTCCTGTGGTTTTCTTCCCCAAATCCATCACCCAGTCTACTCATGAGAAAAGGTCAGGGGAACCCAATTTGAGGGACATGCTATATCTGTCCACGTCTCTTCAAAAGTGTCCAGGGAATAAAAGGCAGGAAGAGATGGAGAAAACTGTCACCATCAGAGACACGTGATGATTAAGAAGAGGATAAGGACACATGACAGCTAAAAGCCAAGAAGGATCTTAGATTCAATCCTGGAACAGAAAACGGACATCAGTGGGAAAAAATGTGTGTGGGAGACGTGTGTGGTTCAGCCGACTGTAACAGCGACGTTGACCTTAGCTTATCAGTTTTGATAATTGCACAAGGAGTGTGTAAGCCGTGACCTCGAACCCAGAGAGCACACGGGGAAGTTGTATGATCTCTGCGACTCTTGGATAAACCTAAAATTCTTTCAAAACAGAAAGTTTTAAAACAAAACCCCCATATATATATACATGTGTGTGTGTGTATATATATATATATATATATATATATATATGTAATTTTTTTTTGAAGCCTTGCCTTCTCTTAACAGTGCTCAGGGCAGACATCTGACAGCCCGGGCTCCAAAAGAGAGTCATCAAAATGGCCTTTCCTCTCCCCGTTTGCTTGGCCCTTTGGCTTCGTCTCTCGTGTGTTCTGGTCTTTGACCCGCCCATCTTTGTCTGTTGTTTCCACCTCCCCGTCCCTCTTCCACAGGGAACAGATCCCATCTTTGGGAAGAGAAAGGATGTCAGACCCTTTGGTTCTGAAGCTGAGCCCGTCCCCCAGGGTGGGCAGCCCAGGAGCAGGCTGGCCAGTCAGCTCACTCCCTGCCATGGCCTCGAAATTGGTTCAGACGCTGGTCATTTACTCAGTAGGGCCAGGGCTGGGACTTCTCCTAAAATTATCTGAAAAGAGGCACTCTTTCTATTGAGATTACTCAGCTAGTAGAACATACACCTGGGGCAGGGGCAGGGGGAGCCACGTGGAGAACACTCCACCTTCCAGAACAAAGCCGGAAACAAGGAAGGCAGCGGAGTGACGGAGACGCCGGGTGGCTTCATCTGAGCCCTGGGACCCAGCCGTGCCTCAAGTTAGTGTCACCAACAGAACATCTCAGTTCCATAAGCTGGCATTTCCCTCGTGTGTGTGTGTGTGTGTGTGTGTGTGTGTGTGTGTGCGCACGTGTGTGTGAGAGTGAGCGAGCGAGAGAGAGCAAGCAGGGAGGGAGAGGGAGAGAGAGAATCTCAAGCAGGCTCCACGCTGAAACGTGGGGCTCGATCCCATGACCCTGGAATCATGACCTGAGCTAAAATCAACAGACATTCAATGGACTGAGCCACCCAGGCCCCCTCCCCCTTGTCCTTGAAGCTAGTTAGAATGGAGTTTCTGAGGGCGCCTGGGTGGCTCAGTCAGTTAAGCCTCCGACTTCGGCTCAGGTCAGATCTCACGTTTGTGGGTTCGAGCCCCGCGTCAGGCTCTGTGCTGACAGCCTGCTTTCTGGTTCTGTATCTCCTTCTCTCTCTGCCCCTCCCCCTCTCATGCTCTGTCTCTCTCGGTATCAAAAATAAATAAAACATTAAAAAAATTTTTTAAAAAAAAGAATGGAGTTTCTGTGTCTCCCAACTTCCAAAACTGAGCATTCGTTCGTGGGTGGCAATCTCTGTAAGTCCCTCCTCCGTCCCCACGGGCTCACACTCCCCCTTCCACCAAGCCCTGGCACCAACTGCATGTGAAGCAGGAGAGATGAGACGGATTCCGGCCAGCCCTCAGGGGCCTGACCTAACATCAGTGTTTGGATTCCCCCAGAACCAGACCCTGAGATGAGGATGCAAGTATGGGAGTGGGTTTGGGAGGTGACCCCAGGGAGCACAGGTAGGGGAGTGAATAAAGGAGACAGGGAAGGCAGGTCCCTAAGTGGGTTATGGCCTTCGGTAACTGGAGCCTCATCCCCCTGAGGATCTCTGTGACAGGGCATAGACCCTTGGCCCCAATGGGCCAAGGAAGCCAAAGGTTTACACACCGAATTTCATCGGCCCTGGGTTAGGGCTGCTCCTGGAGACATGAGCTAACTAACTAGCATGAACGCCCATGCGCACTGCGAGGACACGCTCAGAGCAGCAGGCGCCTGCAGGATTCATCCATGCTCGATGACAGGTGAGTGCCCGGGGAGGCGGGCACAGCAGCAGCTGCCACATCTGCCCACCACATCAGGGGGCCGGCCTCCCGGCTTTCCCTCTGCGCTCCCCTCCCCCATTCCCAGGTCCTGTGCTCTGCGTTCCTGTCAACGCCCCAGATCTCTGGGGACCATCACTTGGGACCACGCCCTATAGACACAGGACCCTCTGCCCCGGGACTCGGCAGTCCAGCGGTTCTGGCCCCACTCCTCGCTGGAAGGGAAGGGGTACCCTGTCTTGTAAGTGCTAACCTGGTGTTGCTAGGCTCTCTGGCACCACAGCACCTGCCCCTTCTCCTCAGGCGGATGCCTCTGTCTCTAGCTCCTCCCTTCTTCCACAGGACACGCCCCTCACCAGAGTCCCACATCCCTGCATTCCTGCAGCTCCTGAAATCCCACCTCCTCCGTGACACTTCCCATTTTATTCTCCCTGGAGAAAAGCAAATCAGTGGGAAAGGACAGTTTATTTACAAATGGTGCTCTCGCCCACGTGGCTCTCTTTCTGGAAGAAAGTACCACTGGATGCCTACCGAAACTATTTGCAAAAATAAGCTGGTTACAGCAGCCTTAGGCAATGAATGCAGATTTGAACTAATTTTTCATTTTTTAGTTTGAAAATGTCAACTCAATCACAACAACATGAACCGTGTACCAGTCATTTTGGCGGAGGGGGAGGTTCCCAAAGCGTTTTCTGAAACTATGGGATGTGGATGGGTGTAACATGTGAAAAGCAGTTCCCTGATCAAGGAATCAGAGAAACCCTAGCCTAAACAAAGTTACAAGCATGTCTTAACTGCAGGACTTCTCAGGGCCTTTCCCACGCTAATGCCTTGTGAATGCCCAGGAGGGACACAGCGGTGGGCTTCCATATTTATGTGACCAAAGAACCCTCTCGTTTCTAGAGAATGCAGTTTGGAAAACTGCATGAGAGAAAAGGACCCTGCCTCATAGGAATATACACAGGTCTGCCTCCCTGTGGGGTCACCTGAGGGTCAAATTAGGGAGCACGGACGCTGCAGGCCGTGAGAGCTACACATCTGTGACCATGAGTATCGCTTGGAGTCTCATCTCACATCGTGTTCCCAGCATCTCCTGTCCCGTTCCCCTCACGCCTCTGAATGCACGCACACATACATGCATACACACATACACATACACACACGCACACATGCACGCACCCACGGACTCCCCCTTTATTTGCTGTCCGCCATGGCAAATGGTCTCTTGGTTCTATCTGAGTGATTTCGAGTCACCTATCCCCTGACCCCCAGCCCCTCCCCCCCATCAGTTGCCAATTAACCTTGTCTACTATCTTTGGTTTGATGGAGAAATGATCTGGCTCCTCAGAAAAGCAAAGCGATTTCCAAACGCTGACTCATTCACCCCAGGGAGTGGTGCCCGGGAGAAGTAGGTCAGCCCGGGGGCAGAGCCTCCCCACCCCCAGGCTGCGAAGCTCCGGCAGCCAGGACGGCTCGGGGCAGCAGGGCTGTTTGGAGGGCTGTGTGTTCTCCACTTAAGCTGCCCAACAGCCCTTCAAGGATGAATCAGGATCCTCCCTGTTTTCCAGATGAGAAACCGAAGCAACCAGGCTGCACTGCCGACAGGAAACAAGCTGATAATCTCACACACGGCAGCAAGAGACAGGAGCGAACTATTCGGTCACTCATTCGTTCATCAAACATTGGGTGAGCTGACCCTCCCCTGGAGACGCTTCCACTGGAGGAGGAGGAGGTGGACAAGAAGAGCCCAGATAGAGCAGCAGGCGCCATGCGAGCACCAGGAGAGCCACCCAGGCTGGATTCTGGGGGAGTAGGGGGTGGTCAGAGAAGGCTTCCCGGAGGCAGCAGTCACTGAGCCAGGTCCTGAAAATGAGTGGAGAGTGGGCGGATTGGCCGGGTAGAAGGGCATCCCAGCCAAGGAGGCATATGTGTGGCAGGTTAAAAGAAGACAGTGAGGGCCTTTGAAGGGAAAGGAGGGACAATGAACACTAAAGACTGCTATGTGCAGGGAAGCTCTCTGACCCACAGCCCCACTTCAACCTGGAAAAGCTGGATTCGAATTCGGACCCCACCTGTTTCTAGCTACGGGACACCTTGGGCAAACAACCCCTCGGGGCCTCAGCTTCCACATCTGGACCACGCAGAGGAAGGAGCAGACACTAAGTAGCATCCCTCTTGTCCGGCAGAAGTCAGCCCAGCACAAGGCTACACTCGGCCCTGTGGGGAGGGACCCGAGCAGCACAGAGGTGGGCCTGGGACTCCCGCAGGAGGAGAACAGGTCTTCAAGCCAAGGAGACCCGAGCAAAACCCACCCTCTCACGACTGGTCCAAACCTTCAGGATGCCTCCTCATTCCCAGGATAAGGCTCTGCCCAGAAATGCCACTAAAATTCCAAGAAAATTCGATTTGAGCTTCTCCCAGTCCTAACCAGAAACACTACACAGAGGAAGCTGGTTTATTTTCTCCCCGTGATAATGCCAGCCTGGCACGGAAAACACCACGGGGCCCACTCTTCCTCCAGCCCTGAGCAAGAGGGCAGGAGGTATGTGTGGAATCCCCCCAGCTGTGGGGACACCAGGCTGCACCGGGAGAAGGCAGAAAGAGCTGTGACAAGTGCTATCCTCTCCCCCAAGGCGTGGGGACTTGGAAAGGATGCCGTTGGTTCAGCCCATTAAAAATAACCAGACAGGGGCGCCTGGGTGGTTTAGTCGGTTGAGCGTCCGGCTTCGGCTCAGGTCATGATCTCATGGTTCATGAGTTCGAGCCCCGCATCGGGCTCTGTGCTGACAGCTCAGAGCCTGGAGCCTGTCTTCAGATTCTGTGTTTCCCTCTTTCTGGCCCTCCCCTGCTCACACTGTCTCTCTCACTCTCATAAATAAATAAAACATTAAAAATAATAATAACCAGACAGATCGCAAGCGGGAACTATCTGTGCCTGGATCATTTCCCACAAAGAGTCATGGAATCGTCCCAGGAGACTTTTCAAGTGGTCATTTGACCTTCCCAGGCCAGCACCTGGATCCTCTGAGACGGGATCCCAGCGCTGGCTTCCGGCCTCCCTGAGTCTAATGCTGGAGCACCTGCTCCTCCACCCTTGGCCTTGCTGTTCTCTGACTTCAGACGCAGACCCGTGGCTTTCAGGTGAGCGCAGGGCACCATGGGAAGAAGGCAGGTCCTGTTCTGATCTACACAACACTGGCGGTGCAGCCTCCAAACACCTGCTCTTTAAAAGAACCCGGATTAGAGTTAAAATAATACAGAAGAAATGTTGCCCTTTGTGGGGAAAAAAAAGTTTTAATCTCATTCATTAAAAAAAGAAAATGACTCACCAACTCATGAATGCCACCAACTACATCTGCCATTTTGGACTCACGCCTCGCCTGTCAGAAGAGAAGGGTAGGGCTGGGGAGGGGAAAGGTGAGAAATGTCCAGGGAAGCCCGGGACGACTGAGCCCCGGACCCTCACTCTGCCCTCTGACCCCTCAACAAGGGCAAGACCGTTAGAGCAACTGCAGGAAAGACAGCAGAAAGCAGAAGGGAGAGAAAAGTGTTTCTGAAGAGATTCACTCACCACACGCACGGAGAATGTTCTTTCCTGCCTTTGATATTTCCTCAAGAGATGGAGTCAGCATCTGAACTACCTTTAATTGGTTCCTAGGTGCCACACTACATTCCTTGAAAGTGGCTCCCCACAGAGACTGGGACCGGAGGGACCCAGTAATAACCCGGTTACCTCAGTGTCTGACAGAGCAAATGCCAAATAAATGATCTTTCTTTTGGCTGCTATTAATAATCTACTCTGATTGTTTGCTCTGAGGAGGGAGAGCTTCAAATAAAGACCTGGGTCCCTAGTCTCCTTCCCCACAATAGACGCCCAGCTCGGCCTGTGCCTGTCACTGTTACCTGAGCGTCCACGTACCTGGGGGGAAGAGACCCATGGAGCAGGGGCTCAGTCAGTTGAGTGTCTGACTCTTGATTTTGGCTCAGGTCATGATTGCACACACTCTCTAAATAAACTTTTTAAAAAAGATATCCATGGAGAAAGGGGTCTCCTGACCAGGCCATGACACCCAGAAATGAACAGCCCACTAGACCCCTGGCACATGTGGGCCCTGGGCAGCAGGGAAGGTTCCAGAATGCTAATGGATGGAGCCCAACTCTTATGTCAAGAGTCCAGGTGCAGCCTCAAGCCACAGGATTCCTCGCAGGAGACAGAAGTGACTTCGAGTGATTGCCACCCTGCTATTTATCCAAATAACCTAGAGACCCGGGACCAGCTGGTGGCCGTTCAGGGAAGTGCTGCCTTCTTCGTCCATGGGGGCTGCCTTGAGAATTCAGAACTTCTTTCTTCTTGGGATATGCAGCCTGTGATACCATGGGGCGACCCGTGTTTCTGGGACTTTCTTTGCATGTGTCTGTCCCGGGGTTGGAGGAGGTCTGTGAAGGCAGAGCAGTATTTTGGGACCATCTTATTTATGTGGGTCTTTGAGATTTATTGGGTTTTGTTCCAGGGACTTTTATCGCTGGCATTTTTCCCTCCAAGAAGTATCCTAGCAGTTCCTGGGACTGTGAGCCAACGAGGGCACCCTCCATCCGCACCCCGGCTGTGAGAGGCCAGAGCACACCACACGCCCAGACGCAGCCCCCGTCCCTGGGCATACAGTCAGCCACTCTGTTTCCCGCTCTCGGGAACTGGTGACCCCTGGGGGAAACAGGCCACTTCCCCTGCCACGCCTTGTTTCTTCCTCCCGAGTGCCAAGCCCACACGGAGCACCTCATCACCGAGCTCACTGAATCCTCACAGCAGACCCTGAGAGGGTCGGGGTATTGCTCTCCCCATCTTACAGGTGGAGAAACTGAGTCCCAGGGAGGTCATCCAGTTCTTCCAAGGCCACAGAACCATAGGAGATTCATAGCACACTGCAGCTAAGCTCCAGAGCCCCCAACGCGGGATGCCGCAGGAGACCGGAAAAAACCTATGTGGCTGGTACCCCAGGACTGTGGTCTCCTGCCAGCATGCGTTGATGCTGTGTGAGGACACAGAGCAGAGCGCCACCTGGGCTCAGGAAACCCCTGCCCGGTGGGACACCTGCTAAGGCCTGTATAGCAGCTTCCCCCTGCCACCTTCAACTGTAGGGTCCCCAGGAGCAGGAGGCTGGGTAGGAGGCAGGGTCTCCTTCGATGCCCTCTTCTGCCTCCCAACACCCACCAGCGTAGGGTTCTGGGTCTGTCCCAGAAAATCAAAATCTCACTTCAAGGCCATAACTGCTCTGGTGGCTCCCCGCAGCTCACACCTGGACCAGAGTACAAAAGACGAGGCAATACTTGCCCATCCTACACAGCAGCTTACAAAGGTTCGCTATGCTCCAGCTCCTGTGATCCTCCCAATAACCCTGAGCAGTGAGTGGGGCCTGACAGATGATCCCCGTGTTACAGATGAAACAGCCAAGGCTCCAAGGGCTTTGCCTGACGTCCTAAGATTTAGTGGCAGAACTGGCTCCATGCCATCTGCTCTGCCCACAGATTGCCAGCTTTTTCTGCCACTCCTTACTGCTTTTCTCAGTGTTCCCAAGGGGCTGAGTGCTTGCCTTGAAATATTAATCTACAATCCAGTACCTTGGACAGAGCACCCACATACAGCCACACACACTGCATGACTCCAGGAAGTACTATTCACGTGGAATCCAATGTCCAGAGCTGTACCCTGAACCCAGACCCCCACACAGGTCTGGACCAGCATCTCTCCTCGTTACACAGAGCCCCCTGCCCTTGTCTTCAGGGCTCCTTCGGTTGGGGAGGACCTCACCAGCCTGGCCAGACCATCACACTCAGAATCCTATCGGTCCCAACCTGTTCTCACTCTAAACCAGGCCATGGCACAACCCGGGGACTGGTCTGAGAAGCCTGTGGGCTTGGTGGGAGAACTGCCCTCCACAGCCCTCGTGTCTGCCCGCCTGTCAGCTGTCCTTCCCAATGCACCCCACGGGCCATTAGCTCAGGGCCCACTGCATAAACATATGCACCGAATAAACCCAGCCTGAGTCCCCGGGAAGAGGACTTGAGGAGAGAACAGCACTGCCAACAGCTAATGAAATCCCAACCCTGGACTGGAACCAGGCTCGCACAGTGATTTATCCTGGCTCAGTTAATTCCTTCGCATTACTGATCCAACAAGAGGCTTGTAACTATGGGCTTGTTAGCAAGAAGGGGAGAAAAACAGCCCTGCACATCCATCGTTTGAAAGGTGAGAAATTTGGCTGTGAGCCGCTAGACTATCTTCTGCTCCTTTACAGCCCCCAATATGACCATCATTAACTGAGTGCGAATTAGGTGATAAGTGCTTTTTCAAATTCCTTCCATGCGTCCCCTTCCTTAGACTTCACAACATAGTGAGGTGAGCAGTGCTGCTGTGCCCATTTTAAAGAAGGGAAGTCAAAGGCAGAAAGAAGGCTGGATGATCTTGCCTAAGGCCATCAGGCAGGCTGACCGCACAGACCCTGCTCTGGAGCCCCGTGCTTTGGGCACTCCTGCTGCGGGTGTGCATTTGTCCAGGCAGCACGTGCAGTGTGCCACCACTCTCCAGGTGCCAGGGCTAATGGACACAGCACCCGTCACAGGCCTGCTGCTGGCGGGGGCTGGGGGCAGGGGAGGGGGCGAGACGGCAGAAACCACAACCAGGATGTAAAATGCAGCTGTAGGAAGTGTCCAGGGAGGATTCGGGCCGGCACAGTATGTTAAATTGGGGCCCTTTGGGTCTTGGGGGGTGGGGCAGGATCTGGGAAGGTTGCCCTGAGGAACCAGGGAGAGCCAGGTGATGCTAAACGGAAGTGAGGAGGAGCAGAGAAGGAGCAAGGTCAGACTCCACAGCAGGAAGGCAGTGCAAGTCCCAAGAACCTGGAAGAAGATCAGTGTACAAAACAAGAACACTCACTGGAAGATTCCAGTTATATAAAATTCTAGAAAAGGTAATCTATAGTGGCCGTGGCTGCCTGGGCTGGGAGGTGGAACAGGGAGAGGGTTTCCTGAGGGTCACGAACCTGTTCATTATCTTGATGCTGGTGACAGCTACACTGGTGGATAGAGATGTCAAAACCCATCAAATTGCACAGCATCCAGCTTACTCTATGTCCATTATAAAGGCCCCATAGAGCTGTTAAATGAACATGTGGAAAGCCAGTGTAGCCGGTGCCCATGGAGGGAGGGGACAGGACAGGAGAGGATGCTGGAGGCCCAGGCGGGGGCCGCTTAGCTAGGCTTTACCTCTGAGGGCCGAGTCATTTTCTGAGGCACTGGGGATTAGAACATCTGAATTTGTGGGGGCCACAGTTCAACCCACAGCAGGAGGTCTAGGAGTAAAGAATAACTGAACAAGATGGAGGACAGCACGGAAGAGGAGGCCCAAGTTAGAACTCTGCTCCACCACCTCCCCAGGGAGTCCCAGCCACCATGTGACCTCTCACGGACTGCGATCCATGCTTTGTCCTGCCGCCACGACTGTCCAAGGACCGAAGAAAAGGATCAGTGTGAGGGCAGCCCCGTCTGCAGCTGGGGGGCCTGGAGAAGCTCTCCGGGCCGTTCAACAGCTCGTGAAGGTGCCCTGAGGCCACAGTACCTGCCCAGTCACCACCCCAGACACGTGAGAGGCAGAGAGAAGACAAGGCCCCTGCCCTCGTGTTCCCGGGGAGGGAGGGAGACCCACCTATGCAGACTGCCACACCACTGCCATGGTGACACGTACGGCAAAGTTCACCCAGGGCCACAAGAGCTCAGAGGACACACCAGCTGGTGCCGTCAAGGGCTCCTCTCTGCCACCTGCGTGGAGACGCCAAAGAAAAACTGTTCTGGCTCAAGCTCCAAGCCTCAGAGCGGGGTAGGGTAATAGACAAACTAACCGCCTCCGAAAATGTCCACACCCTGATCCCCCTGGGACCTGTGATTACCTTACATGGCACCGATTTACACCTGTGAATAAGGTTAAGGATCTTCAGATGGTGAGTCCATCCTGGATCACCTGGAAGGGCCCAGTCTGGTCACATGAGTCCTTAAAAGAAGAGGTGGCAGGGGCGCCTGGGTGGCTTAGTCTGTTGAGCATCTGACTCTTGATTTCGGCTCAAGTCATGATCTCATAGTTCATAGGATCGAGTCCCGCAGAAGACTCTGTGCTGACAGTGCAGAGCCTACTTAGGATTCTCACTCTCAAAATAAATAAATAAACTTAAAAAAAAAAAAA
>NC_043701.1:174824779-174867994 GCF_006229205.1 Suricata suricatta
TTGAAAGGCCACACTGAAATCCACATCTGGGCCATAAAAAACCAGACCTAGATTCTCGCCTCGACCTTACTAGTTTCCACAGATCCAAGACCACCAAGATGAGAAGGGGATTCAGAGTCAGCCTGAGCTGGCCAAATCTTGGTTTTACTACTTAGCAGTTTGTGGGGGGTCCCCAAAAGCAGACTGTGATGAAGGGTGTGGGTACAGGTAGTTGGTCCGGGACACGGGTCCTGAAGCAGGGAGGTATGGCAGAGAAGGGAGGAGGGCCAACAGGAGGTACCTTCGTGGTTAGTAGACTGTTCCAGCTGAGTGCACAGGGAGCTCCCGGAGCTGTAGAAGCCAGGCCTTTATCTACCCATCCCCCACCCCCCGCCCCCAGGGCTGGAGATCTGGGGAAGGCTCCACGATGCCAACCCCCCAGCACTTCAGACTAGCTGTACACACAGGCCAGCACACACCCCAGCCAGAGAGCTACCTCGGAAAGAGACACCGAAAGTCACCTTTGTGCAGGGACGGTCTACAGGTGACTTCAGGGATGGGCTGGAGGACACACCCTTACCATTCCATCCACCTTTCTGAGCCTCCCTGAGAAATGGGCACAAGTGTTGGGAAGGCTGAGCAGTAAGAAAGGGTCAGGTGCACTCAGCATGGCACAGTGTTGGGGCACTCAGCGGCGAGGTGGAGGGGTTCTGTTCAGACAGCCTTGACGATCCAGAATTACAGTGGTGCCGTGTACATACGTGCTAAGGAGCATGGAGGTCCTGCACAGGGATTCCACCTTGAGGCCTGAGAGACATCCCAGAGGAGGTGCTTAAAGACTGCGTAGTATTTGATCAGCAGTTAAAGAATCCGATTTGATAAGCCAACACTTCTTTGGTGGAATCGCACTTTACTTCTGGAAGGGACCTCAACACAATGCAGCGGTCCCTCCAGAGGAAAAGTTCGGCAGACCAAGGCCCCAGAAGTGAGATGACTCCCAGATTGTGCCCCTCCCCGCCCCCACCCCGCAGGTGGTCCCAGTGGCCTGGGGCACCAATAGCACAGGTGCCGGTTCTTACAGGCCCAGCTGCCCGGGGCCGCCATCCAATTCTCTCAACATGCAAGAGCCTCACAAAACTGCCCACTTACAGCTGTGATGAAGCCAAGTATCAAACCCCGGAGAGGAAGTGTCATATTGATGCCAGACTCGTGGTCCCTGAAATCTGCCGTGTGAATCTCATTCTTCTGACTTAAATCCCTTTCATTCTGTAAACATTCACTAAGCCTTTTAGGAGCCAGGCACTGGGGATCAAGTCCAGAGGGGAGAACAAACCTAAAGGCAAAGACAATAATACCATAGAAGTAGGAGGGCCCAGGAGAGTCCAAAGTACTATGGGAGTGCAGGGAAGGGAGCAATTAAGTGTCTGGAGGACAGAGACACTGATGGCTACGTGGGTTCTTAAGGGATGAATAGGAGTTCACTAGGCAAGAGAAAAGCAGCTTGGGGGAGGCCACTCCAGGTGGAAGGAACATCAGGAATTAAGCAGGGAGGCATGGAATGCTCACGCCCAGGTGAACAGCTCAGGTAAGGAAGCAGCAGCAGGCAGAGAGAAGAGCTGTAGGCAGTTCCAGCGGCTGGCGGCCAGCACCTGTCCTGATGGGGACCGTTCAACAACGTGACCACCATACCTGTTTGGACAGGGACTGGAGCACCAAACTATCAATAGAGGATTGATCGGGTCGCATTTATTTTTATTTTTAAGTTTTAATTAATTTAGTTGAGAGAAAGCATGAGCAGGAGAGGGGCAGAAAAAGAGGGAAAGAGAGAAAATCCCAAATAGGTTCTGCAATGGTCAGTGTGGAGCCCCAAATGGGGCTTGAACTCACAAACCGTGATCTGGAGCCGAAATCAAGAGTCAGATGCTAAATCAGTTGCGCCACACAGATGCCCCTGGCCTGATTGGTCTTTAAAGAAAACTCCCTCTCTGAGCACAGGTAGGAAGGGCCTTAGTCTGCAGAAGAATGCAGGTGAGAAGCCAGGGCTACCCCCACCAACCCCGCCCCTGGGGCTGCGGCTTCACCCCCATGCTGCACGCTGACACAGGTTGGGATGTCTGGAAAATCCACACACGGCTGTAATAAGAGCCTGAATCCCACACCGCCCGGTGAACTAGAATCTCAGAGCTCAAGTTCTGGAAGGTCGCTCGGAGACCACCCAGGTCATGTCCCTTGTTTCACAGATGAGTTACCAGAGATGAAATCAGGACTAATAACGCATTCAATCATTCAGCCCATAATGGAGTGCCCCTCTGTGCCAGGCACTGCCCTACACCTTAAAGACAGAGCAGAGCATAGAGCAGCCAAGGCTCTTGCCCTTGCAAAGTTCAGAGGAAACAGAAAATAAAATCATTCAGATCGTGGGACGTTTTAGGAGGGAAATAGAGCGATGGGACACAGGGTTTGGCAAAGTACCACCCTCCGGCCAAATCCTGCCCTTAGGCTCCTTGTATGCCAGCCTCTTTGTATGCCAGCAGGCTAAGAGCACTTTTTTACTCTTTTAAAAGGTTGTAACAAACAAACGTGTGTAACAGATTCCACAGCCCAAAAAAACCTACAATTTTTGCTAGCTGGTGCTGTCTAGAAAAAGTTTGCCACCTCTCTTATAGAGAGTTGGGGGCGGGAGGGGGGGAGGAGTGTTCTCTAACTCACAAGATCTGGGTTCCTGCCTTGTAATGTGGCCTTTTTCTACTCCTCCAGACCTGCTCCACCTCAGGGAGGATAAAACACTGAAATCGTTCATCAAAAGTTCACCAGAGTTGGTAACGTGCCTGACGCCAGGAGTCAGGCTTTTCTGGACACCTCCTTCCCCACCTGCCGCCTGGAGTCGTCCCCCAAGTACCCTGGTCCTCGGTCTGGCCACAGCTGTGCCTGCCTCCTCCCCAACTGGCAGACAGGAGCCACAGAGACCAACAGTTCTTCCCATGGACCCCTCCCCCTCCAATGCCTGCCTGAACTACTCAGTCAAAAACAGAACCACGTGGATCCTGCTCTTTCAAGACGCCTCCCTGGAAATCCAATACCCGGGAACTCTGAGTTCTTTTATTTCAAATACGTTTCTCAGTGCAGAGTTCAACATTGCAAATCTTGTCGGAGGGCAACCGAGGAAGAAATGTTTGGCATTGGAACAAAACTGAACGAACAACCCTAGCTCTCTGGGAAAGAGAGTCTTCCAGAACGCATTCCAGCAGCCATTGTGAATGGAGAACCACATGAAGCCAGAAGTATGCCACTCGGCAGCATCTGTGATATATTCCATGGTAGTTCTGTGCAACACGGGAACCAAATGGTCTCAAAAAAAAAAAAGTTTATGTCATCAATGATCAACACAGAGCCTTTCCACCCACACAGCCCATCATCACCCTGGAAGATTCCAAAAGGCCATCTCATTTGCGCTGAACGCTATGCCTCACAGAAAATAAGTTACACCTGAAGAGTTAGCGTTGACCTTGTTAAAGTAACCATTCCTTAAAGTTAAGCTAACTCACGCGTCCACACAAAGCAATACAATACATTCTTACTGTGGCGATGGCGAAAACGTCTGACAAAAGACAAAAGCACATTCACTTGGGATTCCTCCTCGAATCCCATTAAAACCTTAGTAACAAGATTCTTTAAAGGAACCAACGCACAAGGACAAAAAGAAGGAGAATCTGCAAAAACAGCATGTTGGAGCCTGGAAAGCAGATGGATAAATTGTAACTGACACGGTAAAATAGAGAAAGCAGAGCCTTGACCTGATAGACACCCCCCCCACCCCGCCCCGGCAGAAGGGGTGAAAACCGGATGATTCGCTGAAAACCCACCTACCCAGCAGTGAGACCCTGATCACTTCTCCCACTCCTACAATTGGGCAAATGTCCCTTCTGCTCCCGGAGAAGACAGGAGGATGAGTCACTGGTGACCTTAACCAGGACCGCTGTACTGGGGCCTGCACCCAAACTAGGAAATTAAATCAAAGCTTACATGTTGCTTATGGAGAACCACAGTCTTCTTCCTCTACTCCGATCTCAGAAGGCTAACAAAAAAGCAGGAGACTGGAAAATTCTTCGTGGGGGAAAGTCTCAACGGAAAAGAGCCCTGAGTGCAGACATACTTGTTTTCTGTCCTCTAAGGACAAATGATAGATGGGTAAAAAGCTGCACCTTGCTTTTCTTACAGGAATACTTAATTTAGAATTAACTTCTGTCACAGAAAACAGTTTCCCACACCTACTCTCTATTATTTCCTGTAGTTTCTATTTCAGAGCGGGGAAATAGTGTACTGCGTCTGACACGTATGATTAGCGGGGTAGGGGCCCCACTAACGTTTCTGCCATTATTACTGTTCCAAGACAGCTGAACTGGATCACCCTGCCACAGGGGTCTCAGCACCTGCAATTAGGATTTCCTGCGGAGTTTTAAAAACAAACCAATCCCAGAGCCCAGCCCTCCGGAGCCTCCGATTTAATTAGTGGGGGAGGGGTCAGGCATCACCTTGTAAGAACTCCCCGCATGATTGTCACGTGCAGAAGTTGAAAAACACAGCCTTTCAGTGAAGCCTGCGGTTGACCAGCCCCCTCATGTAATCAGTCTCGAAACCTCTTACTAATATCTACCTTTAAATCATATGAGTGATCAGACCAGGGTCACCAGAGAGCTGAGGAAAACCTCGTACATGAAAGACGGACCAAAATAATGGACAGTGGACTCTTGAACATACAGGGGTTTGAACCACGTGGGTCCACTTACATGCAGATTTTTTAATATAAGACTGCAGATGTAGCTTCTCTTCCTTATGATTAAGAACATTTTCTTTAGCTTACTTTTTGTAAGAATACAGTATATAATACATATACAAAGGATGTTTAACTGTTCCCAGGAAGGCTTTTGGTCGACAGGCTGTTAGAGTCAGTTTGGGAGGAGTTACAAGTTACATGCAGATTTTCAACTGTACAGTGTGTTGGTGCCCCTAACCCCTAATTGTTCATGGGTCAATCGTGTATAAAACAATTAGGAGGAAACAAACTATGCAAAAGAGAAAAGCTTTGGGGGGAAGGAGAGAATCATTAATTTCTCAGAACTTAGATGCTCAAAGAGTTAGCAAAAACATTAAATCTGAACAGGATACTATCATTTTTTTTAATTTTTTAACATTTATTTTTGAGAGACAGAGAGACAGAGCATGAGCAGGGGAGGGAGACACAGAATTCGAAGCAGGCTCCAGGCTTCGAGCTGTCAGCCAAGAGCCCGACAGGGGGCTCGAACTCACAGAGTGTGAGATCATGACCTGAGCCAAAGTCAGATGCTCAACTGAGCCACCCAAGTGACCCAGGATACTATCATTTTTAAAAGAATACTTAGAATCAAATATAATCTTATGACAGTAGAAATACAAAATATCAAAATTTGGAAGTTGAAGATGAAAAACACCTCCCCAAAAGCAGAGAGATAGAAGAAAGAAAAATAGAAAGGTAGAGAACTTCAAGAGATTCAGCATCAAAGTAACAGGGGTCCCAGAAAGAGAGGAGAGAAAAAAACATCCAAAAAAATAATAATTCAAGGGCTCCTGGGTGGCTCCGGCAGTTGAGTGCCCCACTCTTGATTTCAGCTCAGGTCACAATCTCGTGACTCATGGGATCGAGCCCCAAAGTCAGACTCTGTGCTAACAGTGAGGAAGGAGCCTGCTTAGGATTTTCTCTCTGCCTACCCTCACTCATGCTCTCTCTCACAAGAAATAAACTTTTTTAAAAAAATAAAAATAATTCAAGATGAATGCCCTGAGCTTCCAGATTAAAAAGGCTTACTAAGTACCAGCATAATGGGAGAAAACAAATATACATTAAAGGCAAGGTGAAATTTAAATTTCACATAGAAGATTCCACAGGGTTCCAGAGAGAAAGAGGAAAAATGTCTACATGCAGAAGATCAAAAATGATAACGGTACGGAATTTCTCCCCGTGAGAAACTAGAAGACAATGGAACTCAAAACTCAGAGTTTTTTCAATCTAGAGCCCTGTTTCTGTCAATTCAGTAACAGAACAGACATTCCCAGACTTGCAAGAATCAAGAATGTTCTCCGTTACTGGAGATGTTCCACCAAAATGAGGAAGAGAAGACATGGAATCCAAAAAGTAAGGAGAGAAAAAAAGGAAAATACCTAGAAAGATGTGTAGGAAGCTCCCAGAATGACTGCTGTCAAGCCGATCTGGAGAGCAAGGGGTCCAGAGGAGAGAGCTTTCCCAGGCTCCCTTGTAGCTAGGGTGTGAACACGTGATCTTAGCCCCAGCCAATCAGGGACCCAGGTGAGATTTCATTTCAAGAGAAACCAAAGAAGCAGGTGTCAATGAAAAACACCTACCTTTCAGGGGACGCTTGGGAGGGAGGTGAGGGACCTAATTGTCAGGAACAAGAGCAGAAGCTGGGCATTCCTGACCTCCAGCCCAGAAGACTAATAACTGTCCCTGGCCGTGAGGTCTCTAAACCCAACTCTCCCTCAACCTGGAAATCCTGGAGCTGGCCAACGTTCTGTAATGAACTCCTCCTCTAGCTAGAGTGCCTTATAGTTTGCAACTGACCAAATATTTAGGGCTGAATTCATAAGTGTACAAAAAAGTAAGTTAAAAAAGGCAATTATTAATTCCAAGTAAACAAAATGTAGAAGAAAAAAGTAATCATGGTTCATTACATGGGAACAATACTTAACCTTATAAGTAAAAACACTGTAATCTCCCATAAATGTATAAATGCATTCAGAAGAGGGGATAGGGCAAGGAAGCATGTGTGTCAGGGTGGGGGTCTTTTAGTTTTCTACTGCTGTTGCAACGACTTAGTAGTTTAAGCTAATACAGTCGTTTAAAACTTACCAACTTATTTTCTTACCATTCTGGATGTCAAAAGTTTGAAGGGGGTCTTACTGAGCTGAAATCAGCATGTGCGCAGGGCTACGTCCTTTCTGGAGGCTCTAGGAGAGAATCTATTTCCTGGTTCATTGAGGTTGTTTTTGGAATTCAGTCCCTTGCCGTGGGTAGGACTGAAGTCCCCATGTCCTTGCTGGCTCTCAGCTGAGGTCTGTTCCGGCTTCTGGGGGCTGCCCACAGTTCCCGATCTCTATATCTTCGAAGCCAGCAACAGACGCTTCAACTCTGTAGCCTCTCCTTCCTTTTGTGGTGTCTGGCTAGTTCTGCTGCCTTTCAAGTTTAAGGACTCGGGTGATTAGATTGAGCCCACCCAGATGCCCCAGGATAATCTCCCCATGTTAAGGTTCTTAATGTGAATCACGTGGGCAAAAATCTCTTTTGCCATATAAGGTAACACGTTCACAGGTTTGAGAGATTAAGACATGGCCTTCTGGGGGCTGGGGACAGCGGAGGTGGAAATAGGTTAAATCCCCATCTCCCAGAGTAGAAAGTACCAGTGTCTAAAATAGAAACATCAAAAAATGTGGCATAAACACTGGAATACAGATTCTGAACCCAGAAGACATTTCTAGAAAAGCAGAAAAAAATTACCACTAAGCAGCAAGATGGGGACCGGGATAGGGTTTTGCAATTTTTACATTGTAAGCCTCAGAGGGCACTATTTTTTATTTTTAAAACCATATACCTTAAGCTGTGTGTATATCGCTTCCAGAACACACCCGTGGGTTCAGTCGATTCTCAATCCCAATACTTCCAACACTTCTGGTCACTAAATAGGGTCCCCACCACCAGCAAGCAATTCTCCGACCCCAGTTCAACCCCACAAAACAGCCCACCATGCTTCAGACCCCGTCCTGAATCCAAAAGTTGTCACCTGCTCTTCTGACCTACCGGGTAAAAAAATCAAAGTTGCCAACCAGAGCGGCTCAGAACCCAGGAAAACCGTTTACTTCCTAGATGACAGGTTTGTCACAAAGTATGCTGAAGGATACACATGAACAGCCAGATGAAGAGATTCATATGGTGAGGTCTGTCCCCAGCACAGGAGCTTCTGTCCTCATGGAGTTAGGAGTGCGCTGCTCCCATTTTAGGGCACAGATGTGTTCTTGTCGCCAACCTGAAAGTTCTGAGAGTCTGAGAGCACCCTCCTTTTTGGGGTTTTTAGGGAGGCTTCATCACCTAGGCAAAGACTGATTAAATCACTGGCCGCTGCTGACTGATTCAACCTCCAGCCTCTGTCTCCTCCTCCAAGGCGGGCTGGGGAAGTTCCAAACCTCTAATCCCCAGGCAACAAGCCCCCAGCCTTAGGGGCTTTTCCAAAAGGCCCCTCAGTAACTTAAATTCAGGTGTGGTTGAAAGGGGCTTGTTATAAATAACCAAAGACACCTTTATCCTCCTACCACTTAGGAAATTCCAAGGGTTTCTAGGAGATGCAAGGACTAAGATGAAGACCAAAGACAGATTTCTATTATTAACCACAGTATCAGGCCTTCCCAGCGGGCTGCTGGAGACCTGGGATCTTAGTGGCCCTGAATCCTCCCAGGCTCCCCCCCAGCTCTTGTACATCCTGGTTCCTCTGCTGGGAACACTCTTTCCTCTAGGCCTCCCCTTAGCTATTTCCAAACCTCTCTCAGCCAGGAACCCCACTCTGCTCCCACAGCACCTCACACGTCCCCTGTTATAACTGCCCGCCCACGTGCTGGAGAAAGCGTACACGTAGAAATGAAAACAAGCAGAAGCAAGCCATCTGGAGACAGGGAGAGCAAACACCAATGAGATGCAGTCATCAGCCGGACATTCTTTCCACAGGGCTTGAAGCTAAGAGGATGTGAAGCCCGGAGCTGCTGCAGCCATTCTGTGACTCTGAGGTTAGCACTTGAAATACGAACCAGTGTAAAGAACAGCAGGAAAAAGGAAAGAGACATGCGTCCCAGTGGTATCACAGCACCTCCTCTTCCATATCTATGGCCTCTGGGATTTCTAGTCCTGATGACAATCACCCTGAAGCAGTTCTCAGCCCTGGCTGCACATTAGAACTACCCAGGCACTTAACAAAAAAGAAGAAGAAAAAGGAAAAAGCAATCAAGCTTAGTCCCATCCCCCTGAGATTCTGATGATTCATATGGTCTGGGGTGGAGCAGGCCTGGTAGGATGAGATGGAGAAAAAGACAAGAAAGGAAAAACAGCATTTCAGCCAGATCCTTCTCATTTTGATACACTTGATCTGATAAAGCCAGGCTCCATGCTATTCGTGCAAAACAAACACCAGATAAATTTAGTTTCCTTTCTCCTCCCTCTCTGTCTGGAAAAGTGGGAGCTCCTTGACATTTTGGAGGAGCAGAGACTATAACAAAGCCTTCATTCTAGAAAGCAAATGTAGGGAACTCTTTTGGGAGAAGGAGGAGCATTCCTTCACTCACTGAGTCAGCAGTGAGATGTTGAACAAGCAAGGCGCCCACAGCTTGGAGGAGGAGGTCGGTACGCAGGTGGAAAGGGCCTGCTGGTCAGGGAGGGGGCGGGACAACCTCCTGAGAGTCGTGGGCCCCACCTCGGACTCACCGTAGGAGTCAGGAGGGCAAGGGGGTGGGCATGGCTGGCTGGGAGATGGGCTGACTCAGATGTGTGGAGACAGAGCAAGGCACACCCTGGCCCCCAGCTGCCGAAGTGAGGCAAAGGAGGGAGGGTCCCGGGGCCAGGGCATGGGGGCCTTGAGCACCGGAGGGCTGTGGGCAATGCACTGGGAAAGTCTGGCCTGGGCCAGGGTCAGCTGGACCCTGGAGGCCCGAGCAAACCCTGGCAGGTGGCAGAGGCTCTGAGCCATCCCCAGGTCCACCTGGAGGTCTGAGAGGACACCCTGAAAGTATTTAAAACCGTCTTGGACTGAGCCCCTGGTCAGTGCCAGCTGACTGCCATCTACACACACTGCTGAGGCCCGGGTGGAAGGTGTGAAGGAAGAGCCCTTTTGGGCTTGACAAGGCAATTCCTGCAACACCCCCAGCACCTGCCATTGATTTGCAAACGCCCCCAGGGCAGCTGATGGAAACACTGGCCAAATGGCGGTTCCTGAGAACTTAGTGTTGCTCCTGTCCCTGCAGGTGGCTGCAAACCCCTCGGGATCAGGTGAAGTAGCACTGGCCCCCCCCCCCCCCCCGCCCTCAGAGAGAAACCTCCTTCTCCTATTTGACTCGACTCAGTCTGAGGCGGAGCCCTGTTCTACCCTCACCCCAGCCTGTGGGTGACTCGGGTGTCCCCTTAGCACGGGCGCTCCACGAGCAGCCCTGACTCCTGTCCATCCACAGGCAGGAAAGTGTCCTGAACCCCTGAGCCACAGATGGAGGAAGTCCCAGCAATAAGAAGAGAAAAACGACACAGACAAAATGCGTTACTATTACTGGCTGACTTATGCTCCAAACCACCCTACAGGTTAGTACTATTTTTATCATCTCCGTTTTACAGATAAGGAAAGTGAGGCCCAGACGGGTAAAGGGACTTGCCCTCTGGCTGGAATGGCACCCTGGTCTCCCAGTCCACAGCCGCACCCACTTTTATTCAGCCACTCGTGTGACCCCACATCGCAAATCCCCAGGCAGAGAAGACTGTCGTGCTCTCCCGGGCTCTGACGGGCCAGCACCCCTGGATGGCCCAGGCTCTGGCCGCAGGACCTTGAGTGGGTCACCAGCCTGACTACGGCCCATGAAAGGGGGTTGTGCAGGCAACTGCCCCCCCACAGCCCCTCATTGTCACCCCCCAACCACCACCCAAATGCATGTTTAGCCGCTCTCTTAGGTGAAGTATAAGGGTCTACGGCTTTGGGAAGAACTCCAGAGTTTCCAGAAATGGACATTAGACACCTCCTGGTGACACAGGTGATGCTAGGAAACCTGGGGTGGGGGGGGAGCAGGAAGCAGACCTGTCTAGCTCCCCAGGGACGTGAGCTTGTGCCCGGTGGGTAATGGGCCCAGAACTGCTCCAATTCCTCCTGGCTTTGAATTCAGTGAGAACAGTGAACCCCTGAGGGGGTAGGCAGGCTGACCCTCCCTCTCAGGGGGGGGGTTAAATGAACTAATACAGTGAGGAACTCGGGAAGGAACCCAGCTACTGGAGCTGCGTGGCCTTTTTCTGCCCCCAGCTCTTTCTGCAAATGTCTCCGTAGCAACGTCTCTGACCACCTGCCCCAAAGGCACCCCCTCCCTGAACGGTCCAACCCCCTCGTCTGCTTTTCTCCGTCTCCTGAGCACTTTTCTCAAACCCCCAGGCCTGTGGACCACTTCGGATCCCTTACCCCGGCAAAGCTCCAAACCAGCGCTTCTCAAACTTGAGCATGCAGAGCAGTCACCAGAGGATCTTGTTAAATGCAGAAATTAAATCAGCAGGGCTGAATGACCTGGGAATCTGCATTGGTTTGCAGGTGATACTGAGCTCTCTGGCCCTGGGCCAGAATCCAGGCTCTTAGGATGTTTTCCTCCCCATCTTTTCCACTCTTTTTGCTCTCTATCTCTGTTCCTGCCTCTCTGGCTCTCTCCCCTGCCCTCTTTCTTCCTGTATCTCTCCATCACTATGTCTATTGATGCCCGCCCCCGACCTCCCTTCTCATCTCTGACTCCCACTCCTTTCTCCTCCGCCGCCATCTCATTAGGTACCCCAGGTGCTCATTGGCACCCACAAGCATCGTCCATCCCGCTGAGCTAAAATGTCAAGACCCCTAATTTTAGGGGGCTCCAGGGACGGTGCCTGCACTCTATTTGCAGAGGGAAAGACAACAGTTAAACTGGGAGACTGCTGAACTTAGCTATTCAGAGCTGGGCTCACTGCATTCCCTTCTTAATAACCACGTAATGACTCCTATTAACAGCCCATCAAAGGCAATCACTCTTCTGAAGGAACAAAGGCTCCCACGAGCTATTTTCTCACAGTTTGTAGCAAACGCTCTCCTTCCACACCTGCATCCTGGCGGCGCTCCCCCCTTCAGAGGGCAAATCTTAGAGATCTGTCTTCCTCCTGGCCTCCCTCCAGCAGCCCCTCAGCCGCCAGCTCCTGGCCCACCCTTTCCCTCGGCCAGGCTAGGAGCCTGGGGGAACCTTCACGGTCCTTTTGTCCAGCTCACTTGGTGGGGACATTTGAAGGAGGCACAAGGAATCACCAAGAATAGATACAATCGGGGTGCCTGGCTGGCACAGTGGGCAGAGCAGGAGACACTTAGTCCCAGGGTTGTCAGTTTGAACCCTGCATTGGGTGTGGAGATCACTTATTTTAAATAATCTTAGAAGAAATACAGGGACTCCTGAGTGGCTCAGTCAGTTAAGCGTCCAACCTTGGCTCAGGTCATGATCTCACACTTCATGAGTTCAAGTCCTACATCGGACTCTGCTGTCAGTGCAAAGCCCACTTCCGGCCCTCTATCTTCCTCTCTCTCTGCCCCTCCCCAACTTGCTCTCTCTCCCTCTCTCTCTCAAAAATAAATAAACATTTATGGGGCGCCTGGGTGGCTCAGTCGGTTAAGCCTCCGGCTTCGGCTCAGGTCACATCTCACGTTCGTGGGTTCGAGCCCCGCGTCAGGCTCTGTGCTGACAGCTAGCTCAGAACCTGGAGCCTGCTTCCGGTTCTGTGTCTCCCTCTCTCTCTGACCCTCCCCCTCTCATACTCTGTCTCTCTCTGTATCAAAAATAAATAAAACATTAAAAATTTTTTTTTAATTTTTTTAAATAAATAAATAAACATTTAAAAAATACACACAACCTGTCTTGCAGAAATACTTGTAAATGCCTGCATTTGCGAGCATATTTATGCAGCATGGATTGTAAGAATGGAAACATAGAAACTACCTCCATGACCATCATTGTCAAATAGAATACTGGACGGCCATGAAAGAGGACTCCAGCTGACTCCATCATGGCCTCAGACTTTCTAGATGGGCTCTTGGGTCCAGCTTCTCTCTGGGCCCAGGTGGAAGGCCCGAAGGGCAAAGCAGCCCCTGATGCAAACGAAACTACCCCCTTAAGAAGCCTGAGGACCCACCCAGTCCAGCAAGGCCCTGCCGTGATGGACTCCAAGAGCACATGGATCTGACCTTCTCTGCCCACCTGCACCTGCCCACCCACCTTTGCCCCGGGTTTTCCTTGTATAAACCTGGGAGGATTTCCGGTGCTGTGGAGACGGTCTTTGGGACCGTGGTTTGCTGTCTTCCCAGTGTTGGCCTCGCTGAAATAGATTCCTTTCTAGTCCCACCACTGCTCGCTGCTCTGCCCTTGGATTTTGTCAGTGGGGAGTGGCCGCACCTGGCCTGTTTGAGGCCCCTGGAGTCAGGTGTTCTTGCCCCTGCGCCCCGGCTTCAGCCTTCAAACCAGCAACAGTGCTAGGCCTGCGCCGAGGTCACTTGCTGCATGCCTTCCGCTACTCTGAGCACTGTATTATCTCATTTAAAGTCACAACAATCCTGGCACAATTATTTCCCAGCTGAGGAAACCAGAGCTAACAGGTTATGACCGATTTTTGCCCCAAACTGAATTTCACTCCACAGCAACCAGTCTCTGTTCTTAAAGCAAATTTTAGTTGTTGTTTTTTTAAGTAAAGACCACGGAGTGTTAAAAAAAAAAAAGCTTCTAGAAAGTAACTAGAATATCTTCGTGACCTTGGGGGCAAAGATTGCAGGACACAGAAACTAAGCTTCCTGGCCTTCAGAACAGGCGGTGAGTATTACTGGCCCCCAGCACGGTCTCTCCTCCCACGCAGGGAGAGCAGGAGGGCTGCCCAGCAGAATGGGCCCCGCGTAGGAAGTTCTACTTTACCTTCCCGTTTGGGACTCCAGCAGGAAACGAGAAGGTTGTAAACTCAGGGAAGGGGGACTGGTGGCTGTGTCATTGCGGACCGACGCCCTGTCATCCAGATGATGGACACCAGGGGGCACCCTTCAGACAGTGTGTCCAGCCTGGCCAGCAGCTCTGGCTGGAGGGAATTGGCCACTTGTTTCCCTGCTGTCCCTGTTCCTCCCTTCATCGCTGGCAGGGAGGTGACAGAGGATCAGAATTTCCTGGGGAGGTCAGAGAGGCTCAGCTACCGCTGCAGCACCCGCAACGCCTCCCACTTCACAGAATGCCCGCATCTCCTCGCCTGAGCCTCGCCTGGTCCCGAGTTTCTACGACCCCACACCCACCCTGGGTCACTGACAGTGCAGCCGAAGTTCAGTGACAGTATAGTGACGGGTCTGAGGTCTCTCAGCGAGTGGCCAGCAAAGCCCAACTCCCAAACCTGGTGCCCAGGGGGGCCCTGCTGACGCCTCCTGCCACCCCACTTCACTTGTCAGATCCCAGCTGCCACGAGGCTCTTTGGAACCTGTTTACACGGTTTTACAGACATAGTGTGGGCAAATATATAGACCCAATGAGGGTAGGGGTGGGCGTGATACATATTATGGATACACGTCACATCCATCCGCAAAGCCATAGAATGTACAACACCAGGAGGGAACAGTGTGACCAACTATGGACCCTGGGTGGTAACGTTGTGTCAGTGTAGACTCATCGATGGTAACAAATGTACACTCTGGTGGGAGGTGTGGGAGGCTGTGAGGGCGGCAGCGGCATATGGAATCACTGTGTAACTTCCTCTCAGTTTTCTGGTGAACCTAAAACTACATTTTCAAAGTTTATTTACTTAGAGGGGGGAGTGCCGGGGAGAGAAAGAATCCCAAGCAGGCTCTGCACCGTCAGCGCAGAACCCAGGAGGAGCTCAATCTCACCAACCGCAAGATCATGACCTGAGCCGAAATCAGGAGTCCGATGCTGAACCGATTGAGCCACCCAGATGCCTCCCCCAAAACTGTTCTTTTAAAAAGTCTTAATAGGGGCGCCTGGGTGGCTCAGTTGGTTAAGCATCCGGCTTCAACTCAGGTCATGATCTCACAGTTTGTGGGTTCGAGCCCCGCGTCGGGCTCTGTGCTGACAGCTAGCACAGAGTCTGGATCCTGTTTCAGATTCTGTGTCTCCCTCTCTCTCTGACCCTCACCTGCTCATGCTGTCTCTCCCTGTCTCTCAAAAATAAAAATAAAAATTTTTTTTAATTTAAAAAAAAAGTCTTAATAAAAATAATCACATGGGGCGCCTGGGTGGCTCAGTCAGTTAAGTGTCTGACTTCGGCTCAGGTCATGATCTCAGGGTCCACAGGTTCGAGCCCTGCGTTGGGCTCTGTGCTGACAGCTCGGAGCCTGGAGCCTGCTTTGGATTCTGTGCCTCCCTCTCTCTCTGCCCCTTCCTCTCTCTCTCCTCTCTCTCTCCCCACCCCAACCCTTCCCCTCTCATGCTGTGTGTATGTGTGTCTCTCAAAAATAAACATTAAAAAAAATTAAATAGTCACAGACATCCTTTTAAGTATCAGAAGCCAAACAAGGAGCAATGCAGGAACTCTCCTCAAATCCATCTGAATTAAAATATGTTTTGCCTCCTCTTTGTGGAAAAGGATTGTCTCTTCAGGGCTGCAGGTACAGCCTCCACCACAGGGCAGGTCTGCCCTCCACCCAGGGCCAGGGCGGCCGGGTGCCACGTGTCTGGGACGAGTCCTCATTCTGGCCCCAATTCTCAGCTAACAGAGCCTACCCACCGTCATCCCCCTGTAGAGTCGGGAGTGTCTGGCTCCCTCCCCACCACCCCCGAGAACACACCTTCCTGATGCTCTAGAGTCCACCTGAGCCTCAGAGGACCTGGGAACATGAAGATGGGTTCCAGAGAAGCATGTCTCTAAGGGCTTGTGGCTTGACAATGACCTCGAGGGCGGGGCCACGGCTGTGAGCCCAGCGCAGCAGGACAACACAACACTCTGAACCCACAGCCCACACAGAGCAAGCCGGGGCTGGCATCGCAGCCTGGGAGGGCCAGCCCCCGACTCCCAGGGCTGCTCCCTGGCCCCCTGCCTCCTCGCTGCCCTCCCCCCTCCAGGCCAGGACCACCCACTGTCATCCAAATTCATTCACACGTCCAGTGTGTCCTGAGTGGCCACCCTTGCCGTGGCCTGTGGGAGGGGCTGCGGCATGAGCTGGTGCTCCGCTGCCCCCCTCCCCACCCTGCAGACCCTGAGCAAATCTCACAGTTCCTGTGACGTTCTCCCCATACCGTGCAGGCCCCCAGCTGTGGCCTCAGCTCTTCGAAACCAAAAGGTGCATTTTTTGCCACTTTAAGGGACCAGCTCCAGTAAGGGACCAACAGCCTTCTGCCTGTGGTAGGTGGTGGGGGGAACATGAGTGGGACCAACACCAGCCCCTTCTGCCCAAGCACCAGATTGCCCTTGGAAAATGAGCTGCCCATGGTTTTGAGGGCTGTCAGTGGGCAGGGTCCCTGGCCACAACATTCACGTGTCAAAGTCCTAACCCCGGACCTCAGAATGGTCCTGTGTTTGGAGAAAAGGTAATTAGTGTTAAATGAGGTCATTGGAATGGGCCCTAGCCTAATATATTGGTGTCCCAAGAGGGAGAAATCAGGTCACAAACACACGTAGACAGGAGACCATAGGAGAATTCACGGAGAAGACCGCCATCTCCAAGCCAAGACAAAAGGCCTCAGAAGAAACCAAATTGCCCGCACCTTGATCTCAGACTTCCAGCCCCCAGAGCTGGGAGACAACACATTTGTCACAGACAAGCAGAGACCCCTGTATTTGTCTCCCGCAAACACAACACCCTGTGACCTCTGATGAGAGACAGAGACCAACCCCCACTGCAGAGGTCAAAGATACCAGATGCTGACCTGGGATTGGCCAAACCAGTGCATCGACTGGGACTCTAAGTGGAGGCTTGGTGATACCAAGAAGCGAAGAATGGATCTGGTGAGGACACGGGAGAACCATGTTCCCAGGGGCTGCACAACATTGCTGCTGTGACCGTCTGTCTGCAAGGGACACATGTGTGTTGATGCACCAGACCACCTTTGGCACTTCCCTCAGAGCCCTGATGACTCAGTGCCTGTCAAGGTCAAGTCTGCCGGTGTCTCCATTATGCACAAGAGAGTTCCCAGAGCAGACCTAGGACTGTTGCCCTAAGAAAAGGCCTCATCTGGGAACTTGGCATTCAGCAGCATTCCTACCACTCCCTGACTGGCAGGAGGGGGTTCTCAGCTTATCAGTGAGGGAATCCCGGAAATGTCCGTACAAGCAGTGTGGTTGGTGCTGACACCTGCTTTCCTCCTGCCCAACTGGGATTTTGGTACACGCTAGGCAGAGGGCGCCTATGTAACTGACCCCAGTAAAACCCTGGACTCCTGGGCTCATACAGCTTCCGGGATAGACGACACCCGCTCTGCTGTCACAATCTGATGGTAGAGTTCTGTGTGACTCCCTGGGTCAGGACTCTTGGAAGCTTGTGCCTGGTGTCCTCTGGTCTTTGTCCCAGGCACCTTTCCCTGTGCTGCTTTTCTTCACATCCTGTTGCTATAATAAATCTCAGCCATGAGTACTATATGCTGAGTCCTAGGAGCCCTTCTAGTGAATCACCAGACCTCAGGGTGGTCTTGGAAACCCCTCACATGCCCACATACCCACCCACCCCCTTCAAAGATGGCCTTTTGACCCTCCACTCATTCAGGCCATGTTCTCAAGCTACAGTCCCAGACCTCTGTCCCAGCACCATATCTCAGTGGCCCGCATTAGACCAGCCTAGGGACACAGGTTCCTGGAGCTCACCCTACTCTATATCAGTGGATGTTCCAGAGGGTTCTGATGTCCCGTCAGGCTTGGGAGCCCCGTGGTTTAGAGGAAGACGCTCCAGCCCAGGAGCTGGACAGCTGAGGGTCAGCACCCACCCCGACACTGACCTGAGGGGCTCTCTCAGGAGTATTTTCTCCTCAGGGCTCCATTTTCTTCCACCACCAAACAAGGGGTGTGGTCCAACTTCGGGGCCCTCAGTATTTTGGTGCTCACAGATGCCTCCGTGGATCTGACCAAAGCAATGAAGGGCACACACCTGCACACACACACACATGCACACAGGTACACACAAAAGCACAATTTTGTCTCCAATTTAGGAGCCCTGACAGATTCCACACGAAGAATTCCTGGCCCGGATCCCCTCGCAGGCCTCCCCCCCTCAGGTTCTAGGATTGTACCAACAACCCAACCACTGTCCCCTCAGACTCATGAACTCAGGGATGAGTGTTTTTGTACTGGTTCCCTAATATCTGTAAAATTGCAAACACCAAGACTCATTTTCTCTCTGGGGTGGTACAGATAGAGACGTAGGCTTAGATCGAGTATGGTTATTAAATTTCCGTATTCAGTCCAGGAAGGCGCTCAGTTCCTGATAATCAGCGCGGCCAGAGCCGATTCTCAGCCTTTTCCCACAGGTGCATAGAGGCTCGGGTCCTGCTCCTGGGTCAGCCCTGTGTTCCTGCAGGTCTCAGCCGCCTCTGAGTGAAGGCAGAAAGCAAAGAGACAGACGCAGGACAGATAGAGATCACCTCCTCTGAGAAGCCCTGTTGAGCCCCCAGGCACCATTCATTCCTGCCTCCTGGGGCTCCGGGGCACTTTGCGTGGGCTGCTGTGACAGGGAAGGTCCAGCTGGTGTTACAGTTCAGTGTGTACTTATCTGCCCTCCCCAGGCCGTGAGCAAATTAAGATGCAGATTCATCTCTGTATCCCAGGCCAGACACCTAGTAACCACTGCGTGGAATGGAGGAGAGTATCACAACCCAACCGCCTCTGAGGGGCGGGCTGCTTTCCTGCTACCCCGGAGGTCTTGGCAAGTCACCTCCCTCAGCCCCAGCGGTGAGCCCCTGACCAAACCCTGTGCGATCAGAGCGGCCAAACGTCTGACCACAGTGATGGGTTCAGAGGTAGGCACGTGACCTAAGTCAGACCAATGAGATCCAGGCCTGGGATTTGTGTTCAAACAGCCAGAAAAGTGGCACTGCCTTCCCACGGAGGGCTCTGCAGCTGACTGGGTGGAAGCCTGATCTGAGGGGGGCCACTCTGCTGGGGGTGGGAGCACGTGCCTGAGATGAAGCCGGCTCAGAGGACAGCAGTGCTAAGCGATGTAGAGAAAGGCAGAGTCCTAACGACCTTGTTTGAAGCTCTGGATCCGGCCACGTCTGAGGCCAGTGGCACTCTTGAGCTGTCCAGTCACATCAGCCAGTTCATTCCCCTTTTGTCTGAGCCAATCTGGGATGGGTTTCTGTCACTTACAACCTAGAGTCCTGGATAAAACTCCCAGATTCCTAAGTCACCTCTGGTTTACTGAGTGCCTTAGAAAGGTTACCTACTGGGGGCACAAGGTAGTGGTGACTTGCTTGAGGTCATGGAGCTGCTCCATGGGTGTGGGGGGGGGGCCGGGGGGGGGGCAGGGTGAAGGGGAGCCCAGAAAGACTCAGGCTGCTTGGGTTGCAGAGAGTTCTCCATATGACATCCTGCCTCTCCTTCTCCTGTCTAGGTGTCCGGCACTGGCCCAACACTAATGCCACCCTGAAGCCGACATATGTGTGATGCCCACGTAGCAACACCCCACCCCCTCTCAAGGCATGGCAGGGTCCAGACCACAGACAAGCAGGGGTAAAAGGAGAGCTGCCCCACAGCACTCCAGGCTGCCTCCAGGTTGAAGGTGGATTTTTCATCTGCACTTGAATCTGGAGTCAGTGGGGAACCAGAGAGAAGGGGAAAGAGTCCTGAGGCGCCATCTCCAGTTTGCCCCTTGACTCCAGCTGCTGCCACTGGGGAGTCAGCCTAAGGGCTCAGGCGCCAGCCACTGTGCCTGCTAACTTTGCTGACCCACACACTGGCCCAGGGAGGGACAGTTTGCCCCAAATGACAGAGCAGAACTGCCCACAGTGGTAACAATCAGCCGGGCTCCCATGCCCAACGTCGTGATGTTGACTGTGGTTGGAAGTTTTGAAAGCAAGCTTTGCTCCTTTGTTGGCTAACTGCTCCTTATTTTTGTAATTTCCTTGTATTATGGTTTGGGAATATAGTCTATATATGATAGTCACCCTTTGATATTTGTTGAGACCTGGCTTCAGGCCAGTAAGTGATCAATTTTTGTAAATGTTCCACATAGGCTTGAAAAATATGTATTTAAATGACAAATTCAAGGTTAGTATTCTCTATATATTCATCCTATCAAGATAAAGATGTTATTCAAAATTTCTGTCTTTACTAATTTTTTTGTCTACGAGAGTTCTCATGTTCTGGAAAGTTGTGGTAAAATCTCTCACTAAAATTTTAAACATTTCCATTTCTTCTCATAATTCTGTGTACATTCTGTATATTTTGAAATAATGTTGGCAGGGGATACAAGTCCAAGTATATCTTCCTAGTGAATTGCTCCTTTTGTATGACATTAAGCCCTGTTTCTCATTCATTTTGTCTGATAATAACATTGCTACACTGCCTTCTTTTGTCTAGTAATTGTGGGATGTATCCTCTCCCATATCTTTCTACTTTCTATCTTTCTACTGTTTTAAATGAGTCACTGTTGGCTGCACAAAGCTGGATTTGAGGTGTTGGTGGGTGTTGCATTTTTTAATCTGTTTTGGAATTTTCTTTTAGGTATCCACTTACATGTATTGTGATAACTAAAGTATTCAGATTTCCTCTATCATCCTGTTTTGTGTTTTCCATTTACTCTGCTTTTTCTTTGCTGCTCTTTCCTCCTTTCCTGCTTTTATTTGGATTAATCAGAATTTTAAGGATTCATCTTCTACTAATTTCAAAGTCACACACTTTTTATACTCTTACAGCTAGTTCCTAGCATATTTTAATAGGAATACTTAACAAGGTTCTGAGGTAAGCAATGTCACTATCCTCCACCTCAGTGACACAAGCACATCAAAAATCTGCTTCCAGTCTCACCAGGTTTTTGTGTATCTACTGTGTCAGTCCTGTTTTTGAATCCCAATTACTGGCTGTTAGTTACTGGTTTTACACGCTCAATGTTTCTTTAGACTTATGTACATAATTATTATTGTCTCAAATTACTTCTTATGTCCCACCTTTTCCTTCTAGGCTAAAATCCATCTTAATGAAGAACATCCTTTAATGATCCTTTCAGGAAGGGGCTGTGAGCCTTAGAATCTTAGACGTTCTTTGTCTGAACATGTCTTTTATCTGCCCTAACTCTTGGCTGGCTACAGAATTTTTGATTGACAATTATCTACAGTGGCATCTTTATTATATACAGTAAACTCTTGGATCACAAGTAAGTTGTTCTGTGAGTGTTCTCCAAGAAGAGCAAACATCTCTAATAAATTTTAACTTGATAAACAAGTGATTTCTGGCAATACAAGTAGTATATGATGCTGAATGTCACATGGTCACAACTGAGCCAATGGCTCTTCTCTCTCTCTCTCTCTTTCTCTCTTTCTCTCTCTTTCTCTCTTCTCTCTCAATCTCACTGCAGGATTTTCCTGATTGTCTCCCATGCTTGGATGCTCGGTCTCAGGCTGCGGTGTTTGGCAGAAATCAGTGAATTTTCAGAACATTGGAAGGTGCCCACAGCTGGCACTAGTGTATTTTTTGTCACTTCAAAGTACCTATGGACAGTCCTTTGCTTTCCCATACAATATGCTTTGCTTCATTCTAGGTCAGGCTGCCTGCAGACACATACCCTTTCCTCTGCTGCCATATTGGCAGTTACATTAAATACAGTCTATGACAAGAGTTGACTAATACTGTACTGGAGTTAACATCCGTGCGAGTGTATACAATGGCCCCTAAGCAGAAAAAGATTCTCATGAGTCGACCGCAGTAATTCCATTGGTGATAGTGAAGGTGGTCCTACACAATAACCCTCCTCTCTCCTGTCTCCCTCACACTGGCCACGAAGGTTTTCAAAGTTACATACAGGTTAATTTGTTTATTTTTAACATATATTTACTTTTGAGAGAGGGCAGGGGAGGGACGGAGAGAGAGGGGTACAGAGGATCTGAAGCAGGCTCTGTGCTGAGAGCAGAGCTCAGTGTGGGGCTCAAACTCACATACTATGAGATCATGACCTGGGCTGAGGTTGGACACTTAACCGACTGAGCCACCCAGGCGCCCCTGTTTATTTTTCTTTATATTTTGTATTTTCTTTCTTATTTTGTGTTATATTACAGGATTGTAATCATTTTATATGAATATTTTTGGTTCTGGAATGAATCATCTGAGTTTCCATTATTTCTTATGGGGAAATTTGCTCTGATATACAAGTGCTTAGGATTCCAAGCATGTTTCTGGAATGAACTGCACTCACAAACCAAAGTTTTACTGTAGTTCCCTTGTCTTCTTCCCCTCCCCCCCATTACTAAGTTGGCTGTCAACCTGATCACAGTCCTTTCACAGGTAATCTGTCAATGCCGTATGATTGCTTGTAAGATTTCTCTTTGTTTTTGGCTTTCTACAATTTTACTCATCATATAGAAGTATTGATTTACTTGTTTTTACCTTCAGAGGACTCTCTTTCCCATCTTCCATTGCTTTATTATTTGTAATGAATTTGAGATAATTTAATCATTCATGTTCTCTTGTGTCTGTGTCTAACCTATATTTAACCTATACACTGAGTATCTTTCATTCAATAGCTGTCTTTTCTTCATTTCTACAAATTTTTATTTTCAAATCTTTTTCTCTTATTATTGTATCCTGTTCTTTCCTTGTTGCTTCTTTTCATTTTACTTATCTTTTAAATACAATTACACATTTTCAGGTTCTTAAAATAGTAATCATAGGGGTGCCTGGGTCCCCTTGGGGAATGGGGTTAAGCTATCAACATCGGCTCAGGTCATGATCTCATGGTTTGTGGGTTGAGCCCGTGTCAGGTTCTGTGCTGACAGCTCAGAGCCTGAAGCCTGCTTCAGATTCTGTGGCTCCCTCTCTCTCTTCCCCTCACCCACTCATGCTCTCTCTCTCAAAAATAAATAAACATTAAAAAATTAAAATAAATACTAATCCTATATCCTGTCTCTTCCTCTTGGTGATTCTTCATATCATATCCTTTGGGATTTGGGGTTGAGTTTACCTAAAGGAGTCCCACGTATGTAGGTTATGAAAGAATTTCTATTAAAAGTTTCGTATTTGCCTCTGCAAGCTGTCCAGGAGGGACTCTATTTTTTACATCAATATCGCATCTGGGAAGTCCTCAACCATCTATTTAAATTCAGACTCTGAATTGAAAGATGTCATAGGCATAGGGCTCCAGGTTTTCATTGATTTGTTGGGTTGACTGAATCCGAGACCCAAACATGTCGGCTGAAGTGCCGAATCTTCTGCGGTACGCTGGAGGGGAGGGTGTCCAAAGGCTTGAGGAGATCGGGATGCAGCCGCCGGTTTGTTGTGTGAGACTTGCTCCATCCACCCTACAGCCATGATCCCTGGGAGGATTCAGAGGACACTCCTACACCAAGGCTCTGAGAGACTCTTTGATGGGGTTTGCACACCATCCTTGAAGGTCTTTATAGTGGTTGTTCTCAGGGGATCAGAAATGATGGCAGCATCAGATTGGGTTTCCTGAATTCAACAGGAAAGCTTAAATCCTAGGCCAAGGGATAGTATTCAATCACCAGAGACAAGGCGTAGCATGGTTTCTATCATGAGCAATAGAGCCAAGGGTTACTGGTCTGACAAGCAGAGATCCTTGGTATTGGCTAATGATCATGAGGGCCCTGGAACTGAAAGAGCTGGGCACCCCACTACTGACTTGATTCGTATAAAGAAGTAAGCTCTAGGGCAGGTGCACAAAGGTCTGACTTGAATGAGCACAACAGTGTCAAAGCCCCTCAGTCCTTCCTAGACTTGAGCCAGTCCAGAGGCCCAGAGCTTCTGATATAATTATGTGCATGCACGCGCGCGCGCGCACGCGCGCACACACACACACACACACACACACACACACACACACACACACCAAACTAGAATTTGGTGCTGAAAACATCATTTATTCTGCCCTTAAATCTGCATTGTGGTCAGAGCTCAGTGGAAATAGCTCGTTTCTATTCTACTTGGCATCAGCTGGGCAACTAAAAGACTGGGGCCTGAAATCACCTGGTCTCGTCCAGAGGTCTGGTTCCTAAACTCAGAGGATGCGAACAGCCAAGGACTGGAACAACTGGGCCGCTCAGCTACCTCTCCGTACGCGGGGCCTTCGCATGTGGGCTCGGTCCAGAATGGCAACTTCAGGGTAGCAGGAGGACCTCTTATATATGTTGGCTCAGGATTCCCAAGGCACATGTCATCTATATATATGTGTGTGTGTGTGCCTGTGTGTGTGTGTGTTGTACATGTATGTGCATGACATATGCATGTAGATGTGTGTATGTGAACTGTGTGTGTGTGTATGTGGAGAGAGGGAAAAAGAGAAGGAAAAAGAAAGAGTGGGAGAACCATATGGAACCTGTATTGCTTTTTTTAACCTAGCCTCAATGCCAGCCATCACTTCTACTGCCATTATATTAGTCAGGGATCTCTAGAGAAACAGAACCAATAGGATATATATAGACAGATAGAAGAGGAGATTTATTATAGAAATTGTCTCACATGGTTATGGAGAATGAGAAGTCTCACAATCTGCCTTTGGCAAGCTGAAGAAGCAGGAAATCCAGTGGTATAATTCAGTCTGGGTCCACAGGCCTAAAAATGGAGGCAGGGAGGGGTGGGGGCAGCTAATGGTGTAAACCCTGATGTGAGTTTGAATGCCCAAGTACCAGGACCGTTGATGTCTGAGGGCAAGAAAAAAAATGGATGTTTCAGCTTAAGCTGAGTGAATTTACCCTTTTTCTGCTTTTTTGTTCTATCTAGGGCATCAGTGGATTGGACATTGCCCACCCAAACTGGGGAAGACCATCTGACTTGCTCAGTTCACCAATTCAATTGCTAATCTCTTCCAGAGACACCCTCATAGACATGCCCAGAAATAATGTTTTACCAGGTATCTGGCATCCCTTAGCTCAGCCACACTGGCACCTAAAGTTTACCATTACAGCCATGTTCTGTGTTTTAGAACTAAGACCAGCCCATCTTTAGAGAAAGAGATCATAGCGCCTACCACTCAGTGGAGGAATCTCAACACCATATCATAAAGAAGAACACGCGAGATGAACTACTTTCAACACAGCCATGTTTAGCAAAAACAATCTGCCAGAGTCCCCTTGAGAAAGAACTCTGCTATCCTAAAATAATCTCCCAGCAAGTTACCAGGTTTTGCTTTGGAGAAGGGGGAAATAACTAGACTTTTCAAGATCACTGAACACTGCGTCTGGACATACACCCAAGTGGCCATGGCACTTCGACGAATGGAAAATATGCAGGAGCTCAACAATGGCGGATTTCCACTCCTTAAAGCTCATCCGGTTACAATGTCTCTATTCCCCCAGGGGGACCAGCTAGTGATCTGGTGGCAAGTTGATTACACTGGATCGCTTCCATCATGGAAGGAGCAGCAATTTTTTTTCTCATTGGAATAGAGTATTTAAATATGGACTTGCCTTTCCTGTTGTCCATGGTTTTGCTAAAACCACCATCCATGGACTTACTGAATACCTAAGTCACAATCGTGGTGTTTTCTTGAGAACTAGCATATGGAGGGGATGGTGCCATCCAAAAATGAAAATAAAATATGGGCAAATTGTAGAATATCTAATCTTCATCTATTTCGGATTTATCAAGGGTCCTTTCTGGCAGGATGAGACCAGCAGATGTTATGTTTCAGGGAAGAATTATTTAAAAGAATCCTGCCTCCCCATGCCACAGTTGAAGTTATTATGAAAGATTAGCTGAAGGAAAATAAAACGCTTTCTAATTTATTATAGGAAAACGTTTCTTCAGTGGTCCACCAAGCTTTCTACAAGTTGCAGACCTGGAAACATGTTGATCATTTGATTCCATTTTTTTTAATGTTTTATTTATTTTTGATACAGGGAGAGACAGAACATGAGAGGGGGAGGGGCAGAGAGAGAAGGAGACACAGAACTGGAAGCAGGCTCCAGGCTCTGAGCTAGCTGTCAGCACAGAGCCTGATGCGGGGCTCGAACCCACGAACGTGAGATCTGACCTGAGCTGAAGTCGGAGGCTTAACCGACTGAGCCACCCAGGCGCGCCCCATTTTTTAAAAAAAATCCATCACCACACAGGAAATAGTGCCTACGTCCCAGGGTTGCATCACATTAAATAAATCTGAACTTTTCCCCAGGAGCTGACACTGTGCATGGTTAAGATTCCTGGCAGGAAGTCAGCTTTCCATCTGTCCATTCCAAGTGGCTCCCTGTCTTCATTGTGGCTCCAGCATCTCAAGGGGCCCTGCCTCTGACCTCCCGGCCAGCTCCTAGCTGCCCTCCAAGGGGCCAAGAAGCACTCTGATGTCAGCTCTGTCCCTGACAGGTGCCAGCGCTATGGCTTCGCGCTCTCTTATTCCTCCGGAAACAGTTCTGTCGGTTCTCTCGGCCCCGGCAGGTCAGAACTGGATCATCAAGGCACTGCCTGAGCCCAGACTCCTTCCTGAAATAGGAATGTTGGCTGGTAGAGCTAACTCTGTTTTCTTAAAGTCTCTTTGCAGGGTAAGTTCAGACCCAGCTTGTCCTTCGGTAGATGTGTTAGTAGCTGCTAAAAGGGTCTCAAGGCAGCCGTATGCATTCATCCCTCCCCTGATTCATGCAATCACCCTTCATTAATTTTAATGGTACGTGGTCTCAGAGCTATGGCCGGGAAAAGGAGCAGGGGGGTCCTACTGAGGAGGAGGGCAGTAGCAAGTGGCAACAAAGTCGCACAGAAGTAGGAGTTACTAACTCTAAGGAATTACATGGTAGGGGGCGCCAGGGGGTCTCAGGGAAGTTGCACTGGTCAGTTGTCCTTCACATGCAAGAAGGAGAACCCCATTTCAAACCAGCCCAAACAAAAAGGGGATTTACTGGCTCACCTAGCCGGGAAGGCAGGAGTATCGGTTTCAGGTATAGCTGGATGCAGCTGCTAAAGCAGTGATGTCATTTAGCTTCTGCCTATATAAGGCCTTCTTCTGCACAGAAGTGCCCTTTTGATGCAAGCAAGATGGCCACCAGTTGCTGCAGACTCATAGCGTCACACACAGGTAAGCAGGGACAGCAAAAAGAACACTTCTTTCTTGCAATTTTTGCATACCAATCTCAGGGAAGAATCTGGTCCTATCTGAGTCACATGCCCATCACTGATCCAATCTCTTTGGCCAGCAAGGTCAGATTTTCTGATTTATCAGCCCGTGCTGCATGCCCACTCCTCTGGCGGGGCAGTGTTGTGATTGGAAGCCCCCCCAAGCCACATAACATGAGGGAGTTCTCCAGAGGCACTCAGGGAAGGGGTGTGGGACAGCAGTGACCCCAGAGAGTGGCTGGGAAAGAGAGTGCTATAGGCTGAATGTTTCTGTTCTCCACAAATTCATCAGTTGAAACCTAATCCTCAGTGTGATGGCATTAGGAGACAGGGCCTTTGGGAGATGAATAGGTCATGAGGGTGGGGCCCTCATGAAGGGGATTCGTGCACATGGCACATGGGGTGGGTCAAATCCCCCCACCCCCCCAGCTCTGGCTCCAGCTCACTCAGGGCCCTTTCCAGTCTGTGGTGAGTTCCCTTCTGAACGTGACACTTGTGCTCAACATGCCTTGACTCCCCCAGCAGATTCCAGGGCTCACACACCCTCAACCTTGCAGCGGCCTGCAGGGTAACCACATGACTTCCTGGCCAGGACCCTGGGCCCTGCCTCCCAGGAGCTGCCACCTCAAGTCTGCAGCTGGACCCAGTCACTAGGCATACAGATGGCCCTAGACGTTACCTCTGGCCTGGAGACAAGGTGTGGTTGGTTCAACCAAAGGCCATGGGTACACCCTGAGCATGTCCAGACAGTCACGACTCAGCTTTGCGCGTCAGGGGACACGTGAGGTGTTTTTCCTGTGACTGGACAATGAATACTCTTTGGCTCCAGGAAGGGAGCTATTCATCAGCAAATGTCACATTGGAGGACATCAGGGGTTCTAACAACGTATCCGGCCTCCTGGGAAGCAACTCCATCACCCTGAACTTTTCTGGGAGATGGGGCAACTTTGGAGATTAAAGGATGGAAGGAGGGGCATCTGGGTGGCTCAGTAGGTCAAGCGTCAGACTTTGGCTTAGGTCATGATCTCACAGTTCAAGGGTTCAAACCATATTGGGCTCCATGCTGAGCCTGCTTGGGATTCTCTGTACCCTCTCTCTCTGCCCCTCCCCAACTCACGCTTTCTCTCTCTCTGAAGATAAATAAATAAACTTAAAAAAGAAAAGAGACGGCAGGAGATGCGCCCACCAGGACTGCAGTCCACTGAGACCAGGGAGGAAAACCACAGTAGATTCAGGGCCAATGGGTTAAGAGCACTGGCTTTAGAGCCTATTGACCTGGGATCCCTTCCAGCTCTTCCCGGCTGTGTGACCTTGGATGTGTGTGTTCACTCTCTGAGCCTCATTGTCCACATCTGTAAAATGGAATTATCCATAATACTATCTCCTGGGTTGTTAGACTTTAAATGAGGTAAGAGGATAGAGCTCTTAGCATAATGCTGGACACATTACCCACAATTAATCATTATTTACCTGGTGGTTTTGAGAAAGGAGAGAAACCACATAAGTGAATATAGGCACGTGACAGACACACCACACACCAGTCTATGTGTTCATCATTTTCTAAACTGTACTATAGTAGCCTGCCTTCCTAAGCAGATAATTCAGAATCAACAGTACCAATGATTATATCCTGCCACCATATCTGTAGAGGCGACTGGATGCAAGTTGGGTTATTTGTTCAAACGCTGAATGACTTGGGGCACCTGGGTGGCTCAGTCATTTAAGGGCCTGACTTCTGCTTGGGTCACAATTTCCCAGTCTGTGAGATCCAGTCCTGCATTGGGCTCCATGCTGACAGCTCGGAGCCTGGAACCTGCTTTGGATTCTGTGTCTCTCTCTCTGCCCCTCCCCCACTCATGCTCTGTCTTTCTCTCCCTCAAAACTAAATAAACATTAAATTTTTTTTTAAATGCTAAGTGGCCCAACCCAAGGTCACTCCGTCCTGACAGTGCCCCTATCAGCTTTTTTTAGTTTGCTACTGACCTCCCTTGGTGTCAGGTTCTCCACGTTCAACATCGCTGCCTCCTCCATCACCACCAGCTTACGGTCCGAGCTGAGAATCCAGATAAAGGGCCTGTTACAAATGTGTGTGAAGTGTGAGTTAATAATTCCCAGAGAGGACCTGACTCTTCTACAAGCAAAACTGTTTTCCTAGAACTCCGATAGTTACCCGAAGCCTCTTACTTCCCCCTCCTCAGCCTCACCCTGGATGGCGGAGGTTTAGGGGGGTTAGACCCCAAGAAAAGTGACCATAATTATCCTCATCTGATGTGACTGCTCACATGGAGAGTGCTTGAAGATGCTTTTTTACATTGATGTGTAATTATCATCACTGAAATGATTGCCATCTTCCTTTAGGGGTTTTCTAGAAATTAGACAGAAATTCCATCTGAGTTGAACTGAAGCTAGGGCTCGGGGTTCCAGGCCCTACGGACACTCTGAGGACAATGAGGACATCATCCCGAAGACAGCCCATGAGTGAGCTCTTCAAGAGAAGCTGTATGTCTAATTCTTTTTTTTTTTTAACTTTTTATGTTTTTTATTTATTTTTGAGAGATGAGAGAGAAAGAGCCAGCAGGGGAGGGTCAGAGAGAGAGGGAGACACAGAATCTGAAGCAGCTCCAGGCTCTGAGCTAGTGGTCAACACAGAGCCCGACGCGGGGCTCGAACCCACGAACTGTGAGATCATGACCTGAGCGGAAGCCGGAAGCTTAACTGACTGAGCCACCCAGTCGCCCCCAGCCTGTGTTTCTAAATCACACAACTGCTCAGCTCCTTCTCACGCGGCCATCGCTCCATGCCGGGGCTTGTTCCTCAGTGCGTTTGCCCTACACTCATGGAGTTTCTCTCAACCAGCAGACATGTGCAAAGTTCCATAGGTGCCAGGCCCTAGGACAGGCACTGAGGTCCTTGCCTCCAGAGGCCCCTCCCTGACTAAGGGAGCAGAAAGGCAATAAAAGTTGGTCCTATGTTGTGACCGGGACATAGTAGCTATAAAGCCCCTGGGCCCTCAGAAGAACGTGACCAGCTCTTCCCTTATAGAGAAGGGTGAAGCTTGGGGCGCCTGGGTGGCTCAGTTGGTTAAGTGTCCGGCTTTGGCTCAGGACATGATCTTACAGTTCGTGGGTTCGAGCCCCGTGTCAGGCTCTGTGCTGACAGCTCAGAGCCTGGAGCCTGCTCCCCATTCTGTGTCTCCCTCTCTCTGACCCTCCCTTGCTTGCACTGTCTCTCTCTGTCTCTCAAAAATAAATAAAAAACATTTAAAATTTTTTAAAAGGAAAGGGGGAAGCTTTACCAAAGAGGGGACATTTGAGCTGAACCTTTAGCACCAAAAAGAAGGAAGGAAAGGTCCTGGCAGAGCAAACAGCTTGGGCAAGGGCACAGAGGGGTGAACACTCACAGCCTGCCTGGAGCTGAAGGAGGGTGCGGGCAGAGGCTGAGGCCGGGGTGTAGAGGTCCCATCGGTATCCCACAGGCATTACAGACCCAGTCCCAGCGGTCCAGGAAAGAAAGCCCAGGAACTCCCTCACATCCCTAACTGATTGCGGGCAGCCAATTCCAGGACTCCCCCCCGCCCAATCCTGCTTTGAGATTCAGTGAGATTCAGGACCTCAAGTTTCCACGTCAGCTCTGGGGTCACGTCTACCCTACGCCCAGGTGTTTCTTCCAGAGTCGGTGACCACCTGCTGGAGGCAGCGCGTGCAGACAGTCCCCAGCTCTGAGTTCTCGCTTCCACAGAGCAGCCGATCCTCTGGCCACAGAGGCTAAAAATAGACTCGGGTAGATTTTCAGACCAGACTCTGACGCACTCAAACCAGAAAGACTCAAAGACTTGCACGGTTGATGAAAACTAAATTATCAACAGGCTCCTCCAGTGCTTGGAGCACTTTGTCCAATCAGTGATACACAAGAGAGGTTTGTTCACGGAGCACCGGCCAGACGCAGGAGCGGGGCAGGGAGGTTGACACCATCCTTTTTTTTTTTTTTTTAATTATTTATTTGTATATTTTTAATAATTTCTTAATGTTTTTTATTTATTTTTGAGAGACAGAGAGAGACAGTGCAAGCAGGGGACGGTCAGAGAGAGAGGGAGACACAGAATCTGAAGCAGGCTCCAGGCTCTGGGCTAGCAGTCAGCACAGAGCGCAATGCGGGGCTCGAACCCACGAATTGGGATATCATGACCTGAGCTGAAGGCGGACGCTTAACCAACTGAGCCACCCAGGCGCCCCGACACCATCCCTTACACAAAGCAGGGTTCATCTGTAATGCAGCTCAGAAGAGTGAGGTGGCTTGTTATATACTGACCTGGAAAGCTCCTAGGACACATTCAGTGTTAACAAAGCAAATTGCGGGGTGCCTGGGTGGCTCAGTCGGTTAAGCCTCCGACTTCAGCTCAGGTCAGATCTCACGTTCGTGGGTTCGAGCCCCGTGTCAGGCTCTGTGCTGACAGCTAGCTCAGAGCCTGGAGCTTGCTTCTGGTTCTGTGTCTCTTTCTCTCTCTGCCCCTCCCCCTCTCATGCTCTGTCTCTTTCTGTATCAAAAATAAATAAAACATTAAAAAAATTAAAAAATAAAAAAGCAAATTGCATAACAATACATAAGAGCTCAGATACACTAGATTTAAGTGTGTGTGTGTGTGTGTGTGTGTGTGTGTGTGTGTGTCCATACAAATGCAGGGCTGAAAAACTGGAATACCTCCTAACAAGCCCATGAGGTAGTATTACTAACCCCATTTTGCAGATGAAATTATTAAGGTTCTTTGCGGCTAGGTAATTGGACCATATGGCTAATAAACTGTGGAACCAGAACATATTAATAACACCACTAAGATTTACAAGCAAATCTTCTAAAAGAACTGGAATAATACACATTAAACTCATTCATTCATTCATTCAACAAACATGAATTGAATGTCTGCTGTGTGGCCTTGAACCTCTAGAGATAAAATGGTGAAAAATACTGGAGCCCCTGGACACGCGCAGGCAGTAGAGCATGTAACTCTTGATCGCAGGGCCCTAGTTCAGGGCCCATGTTGGGCATGGAGCCTCCTTTAACAAATGATGGGGGGCCTGGGTGGCTCCGTTGGTTAAATGGCCAATTTTTGATTTTGGCTCAGGCCATTGATCTCATGGTTTATGAGTTTGAGCTCTGTGTTAGATTCTGCACTGACAGTTCAGAGCCTGCTCGGGATTCTCTCTCTCCTTCTCTCTCTGCCTCTCCCCTGTTCACACACTCTCTCTCAAAATAAATCAATATTTAAAAAAAATTTTTTAATATTTTATTTTATTTTTGATACAGGGAGAGACAGAGCATGAGAGGGGGAGGGGCAGAGAGAGAAGGAGACACAGAACTGGAAGCAGGCTCCAGGCTCTGAGCTAGCTGTCAGCACAGAGCCTGATGCGGGGCTTGAACCCACGAACGTGAGATCTGACCTGAGCCGAAGTCAGAGGCTTAACCGACTGAGCCACTCAGGCACCCCTCAAAATAAATCAATATTTTAAAAATTAAAAATAAATGATAAAAGACACAAATGGAGTACCACGCTCGTGACCCTTACATTCAGGGGTTGCCTCCAGGACAAAAATGATAGAGAGTGGGGGTTGGGGAAGAAGAGGAAAATATTAGCCTTTTCTGTACTATTTGAGTTTTTCAAAATAGGAATTAATCTCTATTTTTTTTAAAGTAGGCTCCACACCCAGTGTGAAGCCCAATGTGAGGCTTGAACTCACAACCCTGAGATCAAGACCTGAGCTGAGATCAAGAGTCGGATGCTTAACCGACTGAGTCATGCTGGCATCCCAACCCACTATTTGAATAACTAAAATGTATTTGTAATATTTTCATTGAAAAGGTACTTTTGCTTTTGAATGTTATTAATTCTTGAGGCCTAATGCTCAACTGCTAAGTGTTTATTTCCAATAAGTTTTATTTAAATTACTATAGCAGTATTATGCATTCAGAAAAATAAACCACAGACATAGGGGTGCCTGGATAGCTCAGTTGATAGACTTTTTCTTTTTTTTAAGCTTTTATTTGTTTATTTATTTATTTTTATTGGGGGGGGGAGAGAGAGAGAGAGCACAAGTTGGGGAGGGGTGGTGCATAGGAAAGAGAGAGAGAGAGAATCCCAACCAGGCTTAACACAGAGCCGTTACCACAGAGCCCAACGTAGGGCTGTGACATCATGACCTAGCCGAAGTCAAGAGTCAGACACTTAACAGACTGAGCCAGCCAGGTCCCTAGAGCATGCTACTCTTGATCTTGGGATTATAGATTCAAGCACCATGTTGAGTGTAGAGATTAAATAAAATCTTAAAAAAGAAAAAAGTAAACTTCAGATCTATACACTTGGGGAGACCTTGCTAGGCCCCAGTCACTGTGTGAAATCTTTTACACACACGGTCTAGTCTGATACTCACAAGTACACTATGAGGTCAAAACTATAGCCATTTATAGGCCATTTCTCAACTAGGGGCAATTCTGCCCACAAGGGACATGTGGCAAGGTGGGGAGATATATTTGGCTGTCATATCGTGTGGAGGGGACAAGTGCTATAGCATCTAATGGATGGAGGCCATGGACACTGCCAACATCCTATCCTGTGCAGGATATCTTTGATGACAAAGAATTATTTGTCCCAAAATGTCTATAGTGCTGAGGTTCAGAAACCCTGTTAAAGATGAAGTAACTGAGGTTCAGGAGAATAACCTGCTCAAGGTCACACAGCTACTGTGGCAGTCAGAATAATGGGTACCCAAACTTGTGAATATATTACCCTTCATGGCAGAGGGGAATTAAAGCTGGAGACGAAATCAAGATTGTTAATTGGGTGATCTTCACATAAAGAGATTATCCTGGCTTATCCAGGCGGGCCCAGTGTTAGCTCAAGGTCATTGTACAGGAAAGTTGGAGGCAAAAGAGTCCATGTCAGACAGACTTGAATCAAGAAAGGGTCAACTGGCCATTGCTGGCCTTGAAGACGGAAGGTCTGTGTGACTCTTTACACAACACTAGAAGAAGCCCACAGCTTCTAATTCACACCCACAGCCCAGGGATGACAACTGTTTATATTTTAGAATTTCAGCAATAGTTATGGATTTATATAATGAGCATTCTCCTTTGTCATTAAAAATTAATAGAAAACATAACCTTCACTGATTATATAATAGGTCATCACATTTATGTACCATTATTTAACTCCTTCTCTTTATTTGACCATTGTTTTTAATTCTATAGTATTACAAGTAATCCTGCAGTAAACATTGAATTTTTTATTGCATGTTGGGTGCAATTTCAACAAATTCCTAAAAGTCAAAGCATTGATTCAATGGTTATGCACATTTGAGGCTCTTAATAGATAATGCCACATGGCTTTTCAAAAAATAGGTTTCCAGGGAAACTATTACCAATAAATTTTAATTATTCAAATAGAAATTTACTTCCTATTGTGAAAAATTCAAATAATATAGACAAGGCTAATATGTTGCTCTATCTTCCCAGCTCTCAGCCTTTGTCATGTTCTTCCTAGAGGTGAGACCTGGATTGAAGTTCATGAGAGTAGGCAGAGAGGATCATGTCAAATTCCTGAAAATCTGGATGATTCTTAAAGTCACCTGATAGGTAAAAATAGAATCTTGCTTTAACTTGCCTTTCTTTGGCTATTAGTGGAGCTAAACCTTTTTCCCCTACATTTACAACCAATTTTTATGTCACCTATGAATCATCTGTTCATGTTCTTTTCTCATATTTCTACATATAGGTTAGCTTTCTAATCAATTTGTGTTGTATATATGTTTTATAAAATAAATATATAAATAATATAAATATAAACATATTTATAAAATATGTTTTATATATAATTATTTATATACCTATAAATAAACATATAATAAACACATATAAAACACAAATTGATTAGAAAGTTAACACATAATAAAATAAATAAATATATATATATATAATGCACATGAACATAAAAATAGTGACCCTGTGTTTTCATATGACAAATATATTCTGGAAAATATTTGCCATAAATAGTTGTTCGTTGTTGCCATTTACCATTTGTTGTTAGTTTTTCATACATTTCCTTGTTTTCAGATCTAGAACCTTTTCCTTTGGGATTTCATCCATCATCTAAATGCTTAGAAAGAGGCTCCCAGTTCAGAGATGAGGTCAATGTTTACATGTCCTTCTAAGTTGTCTGTGCATGTCATTTAATTTCTTATATTTAACTCTTTAATTTATAACTTCACTATGATCATGAAGTGCTGGCCATGAGGGCAAAGTTCCATGCAACTTTTTGAAGCTGTAAACAGAGCCAAATGACTATCCAGGAGATATTCAAGTTTCGCCAAAAGCAACCGTTCCAAACGTGACACGTAAATCCTAAGCAGCCTTGCTGTGGTCTGGCAGGGCTCCTCACACAAGCAGACACAGGTTCACATTTCCTTGTCTTTTGGTTCTTCTCCCCAGAATAGATGCTGGTGGTTTTCCTGGACCCCCTTATCCCACCATGCCACCCTCAACCTAAGAAGCAAGGGTCCTGTCCTGGGTCTCCCTGTGTTCTCCTTCCCTATCCATGATCTGCCACCATCAGAAGGAAGGATGGAAAGTCCTTGAAGCCGCCCTAACTGGTGACTGGTGCACGCCTTGGTGGAGAAGACCAATCACCAAAGAGGTGATGTATGTATGTGTACACCACCAGACTGGCAAAATCAAATATTCTGTCAGTGTTCAATGTTGACAAGAAGGTGGCGGAACTGGCACCTGGCTGTCTTCGTCAGTGGAGCATGCGACTCTTGATCATGAGGTTGTAAGTTCAAGCCCCATATTGGGTGTAGATATTACTTAAAAATAAAATCTTGGAGTATCTGGGTGGCTCAGTTAAGGGTCAGACCCTTGACTTCCACTTGGATCATGATCTCACAGTTCATAGGTTCAAGCCCCACATTGGGCTCCATGCTGACAGGTCTGAGCTTGCTTGGGATTCTCCTTCTCCCTCTCTATTTGACCCTCCTGTGGATGCTCTCTCTCTCTTTCTCTCAAAATAAATAAACTTTAAAAAAAATAAAATATGTAAAAAAGAAAAATGTGGTGGCACTGGAACTCTCCCATAGTGCTAGAGGGCATGAAATTGGCACAAACTATTTGGAAAATAATTTGGCAAGATCTAGAAAGTGGAAGCCACACATAACCTATGACCAGGCAGTCAATTTGCATTTCCCACATTATAGCCTTATTTATTCTCTGTTTATTAGCCAGATTTTCTCTGCTATCAGTAACTTTTCACACTTTTACCAATTTTTCTATTGGGTTGTATGAATCATATCAAATTTTTTAGGGGTTCTTTTACATAGTCTGGGTGCTAAGACCCACTCAGTCACATGCACTGTGAATAGCTGGTCTCAGTTTGTGACTTTTTACTTTACTATGTGGTGTCTTCTGAGAAATAGAGGAGTCCTTAATATCAATTAATATTTATTGTTTTTTTCAGGTTTTATGCATTATTTCCCTTTTTCTTTTACTTATTTTTAATATAATTTATTTTCAAGTTAGCTAACACACAGTGTGTACAGTGCGCTCTTGGTTTTGGGGGCAGATTCTGTGACTCACTGCTTACGTACAACACCCTTTGCTCATCCCAACAAGTGCCCTCCTCAATGCCCATCTCTCATTTTCCCCTATCCCCCCTCAAACCTCCATCAACCCTCAGTTTGTTCTCTGTATTTAAGAGTCTCTTATGGTTTGCCTCCCTCTATGTTTGATTCTATTTTCCCCCTTCCGCTCCCCCATGGTCTCCTGTTAAGGTTCTCAAGTTCCACATATGAGTGAAAACATAGGATACCTCTTTCTTTAACTTATTTCACTCAGCATAATACCCTCCAGTTCCATCCACATTGTTGCAAATGGCAGGATTTCATTCTTTCTCATTGCCAAGTAGTATTCCATGGTATATATAAACCACATCTTCTTGATCCATTCTTCAGTTGATGGACAATTTGGGCTCTTTCCATGATTTGGTTATTGTTGAAAATCTTCTGTAAACATTGGGGTACATGTGCCCCTGTGAATCAGCACTCCTGTATCCTTTGGATAAATTCCTAATAGTGTTATTGCTGGGTCATAGGGCAGTTCTATTTTTAATTTTTTGAGGAAACTCCACACTGTTTTCCAGAATGGCTGCACTAGTTTGTATTCCCACCAACAGTACAAGAGGGTTCCCGTGTCTCCACATCCTCGCCAGCATCTGTTGTTTCCTGAGTTATTAATTTTAGCCCCTCTGACTGGTGTGGGGTGGTATCTCAATGTGGTTTTGATTTGTGTTCCCTGATGAGTGATGTTGAGCATCTTTTCATAAATAGTATTTATTGTTATAGTTAGTGGTGTTTATGTGTGGCTTGTTCAAGAAATCTTTTCCTCCCCTGAAGTCATAAGGATATGTTTCTATAGTGTCTTTTGTCATTCACATTTAATATTTTATCTACCTGAAATTGATGTTTACTTAAAATGTGATGTAGGGATCTATCACTTTTCCCCCCATATGGGTTCTCAACTATCCAAGTACTGTTCATTGGAAAGCCCATCACAGATCAAGCTTCCAACATAGATCAAGTTTCTTTATATGTGTGGGTCTGGTTCTTTTTTCTTTTTTAATGTTTATTTTTGAGAGAGAGAGAAACAGAGTGCAACCGGGGGAGGCACAGAGAGAAGGGGAGACACATAACCTGAAGCAGGCTCCAGGCTTTGAACTGTCAGCAAAGAGCCTGATGTGGGGCTCAAACCCATGAGTCATGAGATCATGACCTGAGCCAAAGTCAGATGCTTAATAGACTGAGACACCCAGGCGCCCAGATCGGAGTCTTGATCACTCAACCAATGACTGCCTCACCAGCACAGCACCTGAATTGCTAAAGCTTTATATTAATTTTCATTTTTGGCAAGCCCCTACCACTACCCATCTAGTTCTTTTTCTTCAAGACCATGTTGGGTTTCTTGGCTTTTGTTTTTCCATAGAAGTTGAAGAACTGGCTTGTCAAATTTGACACACACACAGTTATGATTTTGATTGGAATAGCATTAAATCTATAGATGAATTTGGAAGAGCCAACAATTTTATAATAGTGAATTTTCTAATACACAAACTTGGCATCTCTCTCCAATTTAGGTTTCCATCAATGTCTTTCAATAGAATTTACACTTCTCTCTATAAAGGTCTTATACATATTTTATTAGATTACCAAAATTATTTTTTTCCTTGAATAGAAATTATCTATAAAGTCATCTAGATATGGTGTTTTCTTTGTGTGGGGGGCAGAGACCTACCTAACCTATCAAAATCTAAATTAACATTGATGTTCAGAATTTTTCTTCAACATGACCCACGGTTTGGGAGATGGAGTGAAAAGCAGATGTGGAGATATGATGAGTCGTGTGCCAAGGGTAATTTGGGTTAGGTCCTTTATACAATGACCTTTGCTTTTGTACTGCTTGAAAATTAAAAAATATTAAAGTCATCAGTATCTTTCCCCTCCTCCTGAGCAAGACATTCACCCCAGTTGCTCTGCCCGACGTACACACTGGTTGCTGGTGTTTTTGTTGTACTTGGCTGTTTGTTTTGACTTAACCACAAATTAAGTGGCATCATCGTCATCACTATTAAGTTGGTTGGAGTACTCCGTACATAATTCTACCTGCTTTGCTCACCATTCCTTCCTGCGACTCAGACCTTTCCATCTGCCCAAGAGACGGACGAATGGATGGATGGACATGGACACACACACACACACACACACACACACACACACACACACAGCATATTCCCCTGTACCATGTCAGGTCCTAACTGGCAAAGAAAACCTAAGCTGGCCAGCCCAGTCGACCTCTGGATACGCTAAGGTTTGGGGACTCGTAACACCTCTTTGTCCTCCGTACTCTTCCTGTGGGAGGCAGAATAATGGCTCCCCAAAATGTCCACCTAATTCCCAGCACCCAAGAACGTTACCTTAGATGACAAAGGGGAATTAAGGTTGCTAACTAGGTGGCATTAAAATGGGGAGACCTGCCTGGGTTGTCGGGGTGGGTCCGCTATAACTACAAAGTGAAGAGGGGGGCAGAAGAAAACACGGAGATGCCCAATGAGAGGGACTGACCCTGCTGGTGCTGGCTCTGAAAAAGGAAGAGGGCCACGAACCCAAGGAACGCAGGTGGCTTCTAGAACTAGAAACCCCAAGGAAACGGATTCTTCCCTAGAGCGCCCAGCTCTGCAGGCACCTTGATTTTAACCCAGTGAGACCCATTTCAGACTTCTGACCTCCAGAACGGGAAGAAAGGTTCTTCTTCCTGTTTTGAGCCGCTGTGGGACTGGTAATCGGGCACAGCAGCAACAGGAAACCGAAAGGTCTCCCACCGAAGCATCAACTGTTTGCCTGTGCGTCGCTCCATGAGGTCAGAAGGACGTCGGTCTCACTCACCCACCTCTCAGTCCCGGGCCTTGATGGTGAACACATAAACTTCAGCGCTAGAAAGGGCCAAGTAACCACTTAGGCCACCCAGTTATTTTAAAGGAGAGAACACTGAAGTCCAGAGAAGGGAAATGGTTTGCCCCAGGCTGCTCAATTTATACCTTCCTGGGCCGTCCCCCTACCTTCTGTTTCCTAAGTCACAGATGCCCCAGGGCAGACACTGGCAGGGCCCAAGAAATCCCTAGGGAACACAGGACAGCTGGGAAAATATAAGTGTAAGCCAGGTAAGACCAGGAGAAGTCTAAGATGACTTGAGCTATCTTAAAAATGTTAATCCCAGCAGAGACGTTGATCCACCTGTGACCTCGAGAGCAGACCTGTGCCCGGCCCTGCTCCGCTCAGTGAGAGAGGCTTTCACGTGAAGCTTTGAAGAGGCCCCTGGAGCACCTCGCTAATGGCAAACTTGAGGCTTGCTTTCAAGAAGCACAGCGATTTCTTGCCTCTGCCTAGAACCGAAGCTCTGGCCTTTGGGCAAATTAAGAAATGGCACTTACTCCATGGGATATCTTTATCTGTCACAAAAACTGTTGCAATTTGATTCCATTAAAAAAGATACTTTACCCCATATCTGCCAGAAAACTACTTTAGATTCACTCATACATATGACCACATCTGTGAAGTAAAAGTTACTCTCTTAGATGGGAAGCCCTTGTGCAGTGCACAACCTATAGAACCATACACAGCGGCCCTGCTTGGCAGTCTGGTCTCATCCCCTTCGCTGACCTTATCTTCCCTGCCATCCCCACTCCACCCCTGAGGCCCACTAGAGAACATCCTTGACCTTGTAATTCACCATTTTATGCATTGCTGGAGAAGAATCTTGACCTTAGAGTTTATCATTTTATGTAGAAGTCCTCCACTGGAGGCCCCAGCTTCTACTCCTTCCCTCTTGCAGAGAGCAGGGTTTGAAATGGAGCAAGAGAAGGCCGATGGTCCCGTTTACAGAAACACCTGAGGAGACAGGAGGCAGGATTGGTGAATTCTAACTGAATGTTCACGGGCCACGAGATGGTGGAGGCCCAGAGCACAGGCCATGGAGAAAGCCTACCCACTGACCAGCTGGGAGATGCCGAATGGCACTGTTTTAGCTTCCCCAGACCTCGTTTTCCTTTCTGGGAAATGGGTATCACTGCAGGACTACTGGGAAGGTCTAAGAAAGGACAGGAGTTCATACTTAGAGCCTTGAAAGGGCTCCACACCCGTGAGCTATTTTATTACTATTATTCCTGGCCTCACTGATGTCAGAACCTCTGCCTTCCAGGCCTGCACTGCTTTACCCAACACTGGGACAATGCAGGTTTCTGAAAGGCCACCTGACTGGGAGGAGTCGGGGCAGCCTCTCCTTACAAAGGGAAAGGATTACTCCCTAGTCCGACGTACCCACTCTTGGATAAATAGAAAAATCTAACCTCTTTCAACTGGAAGTGGTTTTGTTGGGGAACAATCTCTGACACATGGTGGCATGAGCCCAGGCTTGCCCCCCCACCCCTGGGCAGCTCCTTGCACCGGCCCCTCCCCACGCAGGCTCCGGAGGCCCCACAGCAGGTACGCTCAGGTCCTTCCCAGTGGACACAGGCCCCGCCTGGGAGTGAGAGCGACACAGGCCAGGCGCCCCGCTGGTCGTGAACCACAAGGCCGCCCTCCGGCATCGCGAGGGCAATCACAGAGCCCGTGTCACACTGTCACGGGGCGGTTGTGTAGCAGGTGGGGGTCCACGCACGAGGCGATGCTGGGCTGAAGCGGGTATTTCATTACTATCAGCTGGGAGACGCTGGTGCGAGGCGGGGGTGGGTGACAGAGGAGACGTCGTTCCCAGCTCCCCGTGTTTCTGTGCACGACGCCCAGAATCCTGGCGTGGGCGTCACCTCCACTTGGCCAGAGTACTGAATCCTACCTTTCTGATAGAATTACCAGGTGCACTTTTTTTTTCATATTACTCTGCATTTCAATTAAAATGAATTCAGCTGCAAGTAAAATGCCTGACTTCCAGGGGCTGAAACAATCAAGTTGTTTAATTGTCTTGTGTAACAAGTCACCAGGGAATCAACAAAAATGTCCCCGGGGCTTTTTTGTTTTTTTAAATAACTTTTCCAGTCAGGGACCACCAGTGTGCCAGCCGCCTGCCCCTGGGACTTCCCATCTCAGGGCTGCCTGGACTCCACAACCTGCCCATGGCAGGAAGAGCAGCAGTTCTGGCCCTTTTTTTTTTTTTTTAAATCTTTCAGTAATCTCTACACCCAACATGGGGCTCGAACTCACAACCCCAAGATCAAGACTCATGCGCTCTACCGACTGAGCCAGCCAGGCACCCCCCCTTTTCTTCTTTCCTTCTTAAACAAGGCAGCAAATCCCCTCCGGAGTCCTCCGAACAGACCTCCCCTTATATTTCAAGGACCAGAACCCCCTTTGAAACCAGTCATGCCCGGGGGAATGAGGGGTGCCTGCTGGCTGACACCTGTCACGGCTTGGCCCCTGAGGCCCATGGACCCTTCTGGAGCCGGAGCGAGTTAGTCAGCAAGAAGGGTAAAGTGGCTGCCACTTGACACATGAGCCCCTCGAGGATCAGAGGAAGGAGCTGGGGGCCAGTGTGCTTAAGCCCCCCGTCCAAGGCCACATGTGACTTTGCAGGCTCAGGACACTCCCCTGCACGTCACCACAGGACTTTTCAACTAACGAAAGCAGACTCCAAGCCCCCAGAGGACAGGAGCCCCATCACCAGGACCCTGATCGTGGCGAGGGGCATGAAACGGACAGACTCCAACACTGTTCCAGAAGAGAGCCCCCAAAGCACCCAGACGTGTCTGACGGGCCCATGAGCCCCCCAGCTGGGGGAACCAAAGCACCTCCTGCCCTTGGAAAGTGCTCAGCAGGCAAGAAGCAGGAACCCAGGGCCTGACAAACGGCCGGCAGCGTCTCTACAGCCGCCTGGACACCCGCCCAGCTGCCTCATTCCCCAGGGCTGACCTCATACTTCTGAAGATCCTCAAGATGCCTGAGGTCCGCATGTGGCCGCTCAGGTTGGGGGCTGGGAGCCATGCTGGGAGGTGGAGACGGAGAATCCAAGCGGCCACCCCACCCTGGCCTGCCAGAGCGTCCTGCTTGCGCCAGGCAGGCCCCATTCCAGAAGGAACGGCGTGACACCCTCTAACATCTGAGACAAAGCCCGTCCCAACCTGTCTTCCCACTCCACCAATCAGAGAGCATCCCTTGAATAGCTGTTCACACTCCGGCTGTGGCTGTCCGTTTCATTCCAGACGTCTGCGCGGGGGACAAGAAGCCGGCTGACTTCTTCGAGGTGCTGAGAACAGCTCTGAGGTCAGCTCCACGCCCTCGGAGAGAGCTGGAGGGCTCCTGGCCCAGCTGAAGCCTGTGTTTAGTGATAAACATAATTGTCTACTAAACCCAGAACTGGATCAGGCACCTGCTCTGGCCTTTCTGTGGGAACGAACGGCCGAGGCTCCAGGATATGGAGGCCACACGTGCAGGAGGAAAAGAAAAAAAAAAAGGCCATCATGCACTCTGCCTCCACATCCAGACGTTCCAGATCAAACCACCGACGGTGGGGGAAAGGCTGGTAGCCGATCAGGTGAGCAGCCTGGGGAAAAAGCATGTAGCTAGACCCCGGGAACACAAGAGTTCCCTTCCACCTCTTTCCAGGGCTTTTTTTTTTTTTTTTTTTTTTTTTTTTTTTTTTTTTTT
>NC_043701.1:174868094-174869246 GCF_006229205.1 Suricata suricatta
GGCACACCCTCCTAATCAAAAATCTGGGGCACCTAGGTGGCTCAGTTGGTTAAGTATGAGATTCTTGATTCCAGCTCAGGTTAGAGCTCATGATTGGTGAGTTCGAGCCCTGTGTCATGCTCTGCGCTGACAGCTGGGAGCCCGCTTGGGATTCTCTTGCACTCTCTCTCTCTTTGCCCCTCCTCTGCTCTATCAAGAAAAAAAAATCTGCCAATTTATTTTTAATTGTTTTTACAAAACTATTTTACTCATTTTAAAGTATTCAATTGTGACGCTGAACAGGCTTTATTTTTCAAACTGCACAGACAGCCCAGATTTTGATACAGCCCTCCAGGGATGAGGAGCTTCACACACACATGCCTGCGCGCGCGCGCGCGCACACACATACACACCTCAATCACAGTCCGAGGGCTGGAAGGTTTCCTGGCCCTCACCCCTACCGAAGTCACCAGTTAAAGGCCACCCAGTCTCTGAACACCTGCTGGGAATGTGCTTCGCACTGTGGGAAAGTCCTGATCCCTCCACTACTCACTAGGGCAAGAACCACAACCTCTCGGGACCTCGGAGGTTTGTACGAAGATTTCGCCCAGTTAGGAGCTCTCCAAAGCACTGTGCAAACGGAAGTCACTCGATTGCTAGGCAGCTCGGACTTGACAACTGCATCCTTAGAGCGCGCCAAATCCTGCCTCCCCGCAGCTTTTCCTGCTGAGGCGGGAGAAGGAGTTTCGCAGAAGGCTGACCCGGAGAGGTGGGAGGTGGGTGAGGAACCTTGGGGCACTGCCCCCGCCATCCCCATGCCTAATCTTTCCTCGGCGAATCTCGCCACCCGGCCGAGGAAGACCCGGGCCTGGTCACCTGTTCCAAACTCGAGGCACAGCGCCCAGGCGAAGGCGGGTCCCAGCAGCCGCCCCTCCTCTCCTCTCGGCTCCTCTGCTTTCCCCCTACTTCGCCCTCCCCTCCCAGTAGCTCTGGCAGGGCACGCCCCTTCCCTAGATTCACCAATCAGCGTCCCGAGCGGCGCCCGTGGCGCAGGGGGCTCTGGTCAGCAGCCAATTAGCGGCCGGGCCCGAGGCGGCGCTTCGCCCGCCCCCTCCCGGAATGAAAGCCGCCTGCAGCTGGCTGGGCTGGCGCAGCGCGCGGGGCGCGGGAGCC
>NC_043701.1:174869346-174874627 GCF_006229205.1 Suricata suricatta
CGACTGCTCAAGCCCGAGCTGCAGGTGTGCGTGTTCTGCCGGAACAACAAGGAGGCGGTGGCGCTCTACACCACCCACATCCTGAAGGGACCCGACGGGCGAGTGCTGTGCCCGGTGCTGCGCCGCTACACGTGTCCCCTGTGCGGCGCCAGCGGCGACAACGCGCACACCATCAAGTACTGCCCGCTCTCCAAAGTGCCGCCGCCGCCCGCCGCCCGCCCGCCGCCGCGCAGCGCCAGGGACTGCCAGCCGGGGAAGAAGCTGCGCTGAGCGCCCAGGCTCCGGTCCGCTGCCACCTGACGCCACCAGGGTCACCGCCTGCCGGCTCGCTCATGTTTTCGATCTGCGCACCGTCTTTCCGCCGCTGTGGAAGAGGCGTGGAGCTCAGCTGTTGGCCCAACTTGGGAAGTGTTGGTTTTTTCCAAGCAAGCTGGCCGAACGGAGTCCTTTCCTGTCGAAGAGCGGTTGAGACTAGACGCTGAAATCTTGTTTTGTTCTCTCTATATAGTTTCCAGTTTGTGCACATCCAGACGGTGACGGCTGGGTGTGTATTCCACTACCTGAAATAATGGCAACTTAGTGGCGCTGTTTGTTTACGGTATACGTCGATCTATTTTAGATGCGCATCAGTATGAAGTGTCTCCGTCTAATCTCGGATGTTTAATTTTATGGAGGCACTTTACTAGGCCTAGAATATTTTTTTAAAAGCCTCCCAACTGAACTTAAAACTGGCGATTTTATGGAATGTCGGCAAAATGACTATTTTATTGTTTGAAACAATTTCTTAGTTGTCCTTAAATCAGTTCTAATTCCAGGTGAAGCAAGCCCCTGGCAGCACCACGTTTTGAGAAGTGAAGGTTTAGCAAACTTCCCAGTGTTGATTTGTGTGGGTATCCCCTCCTTGTGGCTTGTTTCCGTCTTGGCTGGAGGTGTAAACAATGTACAGTCTGTAGCAGGTAGAATACAGCTCCTTATCCTTTTATGTACCAGATCTTTTTATTACTGAACTAGCAACTAGTCTTTCCACCTTGAAAAATTGTGCCAAGTTATAATCCTCTATTGTGTATACACTTGGAAATTGGTGCTGTTTAAAAAACCTGACTTGTGTATTTATACAGTAACAGTGTATGAATTCACTAATCTTGCCTATAATTTTGTTACTTGGCCTTTTGTCCATGCACCCAACTCCCCATCTCCAACTGTTGAAAAACATTTGTAACATTAAGATAAAAAGGGAGCAGTATCTAATTCACCCTGCTCCGTTTCCAGGTTCCTAGTTTCCAGGTTCCTAAGGGTGGAAAGCCCATTCCAGCTGTTGCCTCTCAAACTAAATGGAACATGCAGAAGGTTAATGTAATAACCAGTGTTCAAGAAGGTTCCACCATGGGCTGTCTGGCTCGAGGCACAGGCAGTTTTCACACCATAATGAGCACTAAAGGAATTCCTTGTGGAGCAGGGGTGGAAGACCAGGAACATAGCCGCCCCCATGCTCCTTTTTCCCCAAAGACCCTAGTCTGTCTCTGGAATCCCACCATTTATCCATAAAGGAGATTAGACCCACTCCTTAGACAAACATTCTTAACCCCTACTTTGCGGGATGTCACTACGGCATGCAGCTACCATCAGGACAAATACAGAGGCAAACACAGACGTGAGTTAGGAGGAACACCTATGAACGTATGAAATACATCACTGTCTGGAAATACCAGGAATACAGATTCAAGTAGAAGAGTTGAGCTACTTTACTCGATATCACACTGCTTTTATATCAAACAGCTAACTTCCTCTACAACAAACTGGCTTGAACACTCCTTGAAGGTAGAATAGAGACTACGGTAAATGACACTGGAAGGCTAGGAGCCTTTTTTTGGTCAAAGGAAGGGCATCAGAACAAGGGGAGAGGTGCTGGCCAGCAGTGCACTGGCCCAGAGTACACAGCCGTTCCTGCTAGTCTAGCCCCAGAGCACAGAACTCAAGATAGGACTAGTCTTAAACTCCAGTAGCTTCAAAAAAACCATGTAATGACTTACTCTCTTTTGTTGTGCAAGAAAATATGCCAGTTTAGGGGCACCTGGGTGGCTCAGTCGGTTAAGCGTCCAGCTTCGGCTCAGGTCATGATCTCACAGTTTGTGGGTTCGGGCCCTGCATCAGGCTCTGCTGACAGCTCAGAGCCTGGAGCCTATCTTCGGAGTCTGCGTCTCCTCCTCTCTGACCCTCCCCTGCTCACACACACACACTCTCTCTCTCTCTCTCAAAAATAAACACTTATAAACATTTTTTTAAATAAATATGCCAGTTTAGTCTTGGTTCTGGGGAGTTGTCAGGTCAGCAGGAATTCCTTTTAACCTCTCTTCCTGCTGTTCTACCTTTTCAAAGACCACTACATACATATTCTCCAGCCCAGAAGGACTAGGCAGGCAACTGCTTTATATTTTCAAAGAGCCAAATTGTTATAGATGTTGTTTCTAGGTCTCAAGCATGTGGCTTTGACATGTTCAATACTGAGACTCCCTCAGGATGAGGTGGGCCTAATATGAACTTAATATTGACGCGGTCGCTGTTTGACCCCAACTGTGAACATGCGCAACAAGGAGTTTACTGAAGTCTTGAAGTGAGCAGTACCAGGAAAGGTATCCGAAAGATCCTAGGCTGGCGACCATCATGTTCATCCATTTAAAATGTACCTGTTATTAGCCCCCCTCTAGTTTTCCTGTTTCCCAGCTAACAATAAAATGCTGCCAGTTAAAGCGTGAACAGGAAATATTACTACAGTTAGATTTTCTAGAGATCTTTCAGGGAAAGTACACTGACTACACTCTAATGCACTTAAGAGCAAACTTAAGAGACCTCTCAGTCTAAAACTTTAAATGCCTGCAAAATTTAATTTAGGGTATGGGGGCACCTGGCTGGTTCAGTGGCGACAGAACAGGTGACTCTTGATCTTGGACTTGTGTTTGAGCCCCATATTGGCGATAGACGTTACTTAAAATTTGAAAATTTTTCTTAAGTTTATTTGACAGCACACATAAGCAGGGGAGGGAGGGACAGAGAATCCCCAGCACGCTTCACACTGTCAGTGCAGAGCCTGACTTGGGGCATAAACGCACAAACCATGAGATGACCAGAGCCAAAACCAAGAGTCAGATGCTTAACCTTAAGAAAAAAAATATTTAGGGTCAAAGAAATCCAATTTTACAGTTAAAAACAAAAACCTAAAATTGGTGTGACAAAGTGATCTTGTTTTTGTAAGAATAGGTCTGTATGTTTGGCTAAAAATGAAAACAATGTATGGAATCTCAGCTTTACTAGCTGTGCAGGCAGACTAGACTGCCTTGCTTTCTTGTCCTTTGCTGTGGAAACTTCTCTACTGGCTTTTAATTTCTTTGGATTTTAGTTTTCCTATGCAGTACTTTTTGGAAGCTGCAGAAATAACTTTGACTACAACTCTTGGCATAGGTTGTAAGCAGGCCAAAATTAAGTACTTTAAAATGTACAGCAAATATATGTGCCTCAAGGGAAAGGGCAGGAAAAGTTTTGGTGTTGGTCCCAACCTTCTAGTCTGTGCTTAGGCACAAGAACATTCCGTCATTCTTCCAGTGTCCAGTATATATGTCCGTTAGACTCGTAAAATTATAAATGAATCTAAAGTCAAAACGTCTTTGGTTAAAAACAAAACACAGGTAAAACATGAAAGCATCCCAATACATAGCTGCCAACTTCATCCTGGAAGCAGCCAACAGACAACTAGGGGGACGTAGTCCTTTCTGGCCATGTCTCCACGCTCAGGTTCACCTGTATCAACAGCAGTGGTATTCGGATTTAAAAAGTGCGGACTGGGTGGCTCAGTCAGTTAAGCTTCCCGACTCTTGATCATCCCTCATGGTTCGTGGGTTCGAGCCCTAGGTCGCCCTTCTTGGGATTCTCTCTCCCTTCAATGCCACATCCCCTTAAATACACTCACTCTCTCTCTCAAAATAAGCAAGCTTAAAAAAAAAAAAAAAAGCAGATGCCACTGGGAATGTGGAAGACATTCTACACATATGTTTGGCTTTCCTTTTACACCTGTGAACACTGGGATGGGGAGGCCTTCAGAGTAGAAACTGAAAGAGCAGGACCACAAAGCAGCAGCTGACTTTTCGGACCCTGTCCTGTGCTCTGACTCCCAACTCTCAGGGTAAAGAACCTGGGGGACACAGTGTGTTTGGAAAAGGGGTCCTGACAGCTTGCAGACTAGCCTGGAAACCTAATCATCACACATGCAACTATCGCTCATCTAAACTAATCAGCTAGTAAACTGTTCCCTGGGGCCAATCAGTGACATCATAGGTACAATCCTGCTCCAGTGTCTGGAGACTCAGGTTACTGCCCCAAGTTCCTTTACTGGTTAAAAAAAAAAAAAAGGACTTCTCCCCAAATACTTTTAAGATTTCCACTTTTTAAAATACTAAATGTTAAGAAAATTAAATGCTGGGATGCCTGGGTGGTTCAGTCTAGAGCCTGCTTGAGATTCTCTCCCTTTCTCTGCCCTTCCTCTGCTCTTTCAAAATAAACATTTAAAAAATTCTTAAGGAAAAAAAAAGCAAGATTAAATGTTGAAAACAGTGGCTTCCATTCCTTGTAACATCAAACCAAAAAGGCTGCATGTGATTAAGTAAAGAAGCATCAATACTCCCCTCTTCTGGCCTTAGAGCTGTACCAACAGGAATTCTCCCCACCACTCAATACCGGGTATCATTTACATGTCTGTAGCCACGATCACTATCAATTTGCAACTAACATTCTCTGAAACCATGAGTTTTCTAATTTGAGGGGAATATCCGAAATAGTAAACCACTCACCGCCCCCCCATATATAAGCTCACCGATAAGACAGCATTACAAGAAAACTAAGGGGATCCTTAATTAAGGAAGGAAACATCGTAGCTATATTTGCTTTCTGTTATATTTGGGTTATTTTCTTTGATCCTACACACTGAGACATTTAATGGTAACCAAAAAACTCAAAACCACACTCAACTGGATATGCAAACTCACCATAATAAATAAAACTCTTTGTAATTACAAATCAACACTAAAACAAATTCTGTAAGTATTTTATTTATCATTGAAGAAAAAACACAGCAGCAAGTTCTGTGTTGGCTTCAATAAGACCAAATAGTTAATCTTCAACATAGCTACAACACTCCAAAATTGAAGTCAACACAGTCATTACTACAAATTACTTGTTGAATCTATTCTGAAGAGAAAGGAAATTAGGAAAAAGAATTTAAACAATTCCTCCA